>NC_091980.1:190775911-191075911 GCF_044704955.1 Pristiophorus japonicus | reverse complement strand
ACTTGTCCTGCCTGCTTTCTTGGCTTTTTGAGCTTCTTTCAAAGGTTAAATTTAAGTATGGGGACAATACTGACAAGCCATACCTTGTGCAAGCCTTATGCATCATGGTGCTATGTAGGAGACAATCGATTCAACGTCATCGCATCAGGAATCAGAGCCCGTAGGGTGCTGGGCAGGAGGCCTTACCCACCTTGGGTATACAGAGACAGGCGTTCGTACCTACACCTGAGTGATGCAGACTGTGTCAGAAGGCTGCGTTTCTACAAAGAAGTCGTAAGTGAGATCTGTGAGTTGGTCAACGCAGACCTTCAACCTTGAAGCATCAGGAGGACTGCTTTGTCAGTTGAAGTGAAGTTTACAGCTGCACTTTCATTCTATGCCTCCGACTCATTTCAAGCTACAACTGGGGATGTGTGCACCATCTCTCAATATGCAACACATGTCTGCATTCGCCAGGTGTCAGCTGCACTGTATGTGTGGAGGAATTAGTTCATAAAGTTCCCCATGACGGCCCAAGCAATCCATGAAAGGGCTGTAGGCTTCTCCAGGATTGCTGGCTTCCCAAAGGTACAGGGTTGCATTGATTGTACCCACATCACCTTGCGAGCACCTTTGGAGGATTCCGAGATGCACAGGAATAGAAAAGGCTTCCACTCCATTAATGTGCAGCTCGTGTGTGATGGCATGCATCATATCATGTCATTCGATGCAAGATACCCTGGGAGCTCCCATGATGCGTTCATACTACGCAATAGTGTTATATCTGCCATGTTTCAGCAGCAGCTAGAAGGGCAGAGCTGGCTACTGGGAGACAAAGGGTATGGCCTCGCCACCTGGCTCATGATGCCCCTAAGCATAACCGGGACGGAAGCTGACCGTCAATACAACATGTCGCACATTGCGACGCACAGCATCATAGAGAGGACCATTGGCATCTTGAAACAGCGTTTCCGATGCCTGGACCATTCCGGAGGCTACTTGCTGTACTCCCCTGAGATTGTCGGTCAGTTCACTGTTGTGTGCTGCATGCTGCATAACTTAGCCATCATGAGGCAGCAGCACCTGGTAGTGGAAGACCTGCCTGCGTTGAGAGTGGCTGATGATAATGATGTGGAAGATGCAGGTAATGAGCAAGAGGAGGAGGAGGAGGAGGACGACGAGGACGAGGAAGCCATGCAAATGCCTGAGGCTGGAGCACAACAGCGGAGGAAGGCGGGCCATTATGTCCCTTTAACGATTGCTCGAGCCTTGCACCAGCAGCTCATCCGTGAATGCTTTACTGATGCCTGAGGACTCAACGATAACTATTCCACATGGACCATGTTTACTGTTTGGAGCTGTTCCATAATGTTGTGTTGTAATGGAACAAATGATGGAAATTATTCTTGTTTACTTCAAAAGTTGTTTTAATAATTGAACAAATAATTGAAATTATTCTTCTTGAGTTCCAAAAGTCTTATTAAGAATAGAATAAATAATGGAAATAACCAGGTTTTAATATAAAATATGTTTTATTCAAAAGTTTAACAAACAGTTCTTTTGTGCTTAGCTTAACTTTAATAAAATTATTCTTGTATCAAACTTTACTTTAGGATCACTCTTTAAAATTACTTAAAAACTTTAAGATCACTTACAAACTTTTAAACTTGTAAATTTGCATAACTTACAAAAAACTTTTAATTTGAGAACAGCTACAACAGTAACAACAATAATAACAACAACACCAACAGCAGCAGCAAAGAAAGTCTGCACCCATTTCTCCTCCACCTTATTCTAAGACCGCCCACTGTGCTTGGTCTTGAACACTCCACCACCCCTGCCTGCAGTGTTTCTGGGCTTGGTACCAAGCTTATTCTTTCTAAGATCTCGGGTAGTGCGCAAGGTGGGGGGGATGGTTGGCGTCGGCGGCAGGCAAGTTGGAGGGTCCAGCTTTGGGCACTTCAGAGGCTGGTGTGGGGATTGGAGTGGGAATGACAGTTGATTCTGTCAATGGGCGCGGGGTCTGGGCGTGTTCCGTAATTGCAGCAGCTAACTCCAACATGCTGTCCCTCATGCGCCCTGACGGTGTCTCAACGACCTGCAACATTCCCTCCCTCATGGTCAGTGATAGTTTTGGACAATCTTTGACATTCCCGACCTCATGGTCACTGGCAGCGCATCAGCTACCTCTGACATTCCCTCCCTCATGGCCACTATTCCCTCACTGATGGTCCCGGACAGCATTCCCATTTCTCGTGTCATTGCTGTTACTTCTCTCGACAGTCCCGCTACCTCATCACTCACCCCACTTATGGCGCCAGGATTGATCGGGTAAGGTCATTGCTCTCCGCACTCAATGACATCATCTGAACCACATCTGTTAGATCCTGCACCTCAGGAGAGCACGGTCGAGCTCTCCTTCCCCTCCTCCCCATGGATGTGACTTTCACCCCACCACTGGGACCCGCAGCCTGGGATGGTGGGGCCCTGGTGTGCCACGCTGCACCCACCACTGGGACCCGCAACCTCGGATGGTGGGGTCCTGGATCTGCCTCGCTGCACCACACCACTGGGACCCGCAACCTCGGAAGGTGGGGCCTTGGGTGTGCCTCGCTGCACCCACCACTGGGACCCGCAACCTTGGAAGGTGGGGCCCTGGATCTGCCTCGCTGCACCCACCACTGGGGCCCGCAACCTCGGAAGGTGGGAAACTATGAAATGTCCCATCAGCACGCAAACCACTAGTCATGGAAAGGGCTGTCACCGCAATGAGCGGCACCTCCTCCAAAGTCAGGACAACAGTGGAAACTTCATCCAGTTCCATCCCCTCCCCCTCCCCCTTGCCCACATGTTCTTGGTCAGGAGGGTTGGATTCAAACACGTTATCCTGTTCAGGCTGGTCCTCGTCTGAATTTTTTTCTACATCGTCAAGGTCGGCCTCAAGTTCTGCAAAATTTAAGTCAAATGGTTAGCAGCGGAGGAGAGGGCAAGGTGGGTGGCATGAGTAGACACACACAGCGCAGGCAGCAGGCTGATTTGAAGGACCACGATGAATGATAGCACATTGCATCAACCGAGGCGTAGCTACCGGAGTCATTCCCATGAACCAAAGCATGGCTAGCCCACGTAGTACTTAACATTTAGCAAAGCCAGACTGTGGAATTTGCAGGACTTACCCTCTCCCTTGAGTGTGGGCCCAGCTTGTGCAGTGGTGGTTGCTTTTCTCCAGGCAGGACACATCAAAGCAGCGACCCAAGTGTGTCAGTGGCTGCAGATTTGCTGGGCCTCCTCCTGTTCGAGTTCTTTCTCTTTTATTATGTGCCACCTTCCTCTGCAAAGATGAAAACAGAACTTTTTAGAGAGGGTGTCTTTCTGCTGGGTGGGACATACAGATGGTCACATTTTCAACTGCAATTCCAATGAATAAATGAAAATATTACTTGCACTAACTACTTGACCAAGGTCCTGCCACTTCTTTTTGCACTGGCCTCCAGATCTCGTGGTGGTCACCATTGCACAGTAATCTTCTGCAACTTGGTTCCAGCATTTCATCATTTCTTTGGGTGGAACTTTTGAGTGACCTCTGCTGGTGTCCAGCTCCTGCCATCTGTTCTCAATCACAGTAACTAGTGCCTCCACTTCATCCTGTAAGAAATTCTTCGTCCTCACACTGCGTTGCATCTTGTAGTGCTACAGCTGCGATTTTTCCAATGCTCTCATGCAACACTTGTAACACACACAGCTAGCTCTTTCAAAATTACCGATTGCCAACTCGGAGCTGTACTGCGCATGCGTTTCCATTGCAACAATGTCAGAAACGTCATTTTTATTTCCGTGCATGCGCAGAAGATACGGCATCGTTTTTCGGTGCAGACAGCAGGCTCCACCCCCCGAGGTGATTGGACAGGCTGCGCTGTGCCAAATTCCAATTATAGATCGGGGAGACTTTGGCAAATTACTTCTGCCGCATTTCTGGCCGAGAAAAAGCGGACGTAACTTTGGCCAGAAAACGGGCTTGGGGCAAAATTGAGCCCATAAGAACTAGAATATAAAAATTGTAAATAAAAAGTTAGTTGGGACAGAAACACATTAGATGGAAAGAGATGGACACAACCTCTAGTCACATCCTTCGAGCAGACAAGCTTACCTTCACTTTGGCAAACAGCATATAGAACTTCATTATTGTTTAATTACAACAGCGGTGGGTCAACAAACAGGGTACCTGTCTTTCCACTACGTGTTAAAGAAATGCAGCATTCTATGCATTTCATGTCATTCTCCATTACTATGTGCAGCCAAATAATTATGCAAAATATTTTGCCAGGTTATCATGTAACAGATAGCATAATTGTACATTACACAGATAACATAATCATTCAGCTCAGTCAAGGCCACCTACGGCCCAAGCATGCAAGGCCCCACCTAACTGCTAACCAAGAATGGAGAGGCACTCATTAAGGACACTGAGGCAGTCAAGATCCGCTGGTCGGAACACTTCGAAGATCTCCTTAACTGAGACTCTGCCTTCGACATGAGTGTCCTTGACTCCATCCCGCAGCATGCTACCCGCCACCCATCTGAGCAAAACCCCAGCCCTGCACGAGGTAGAAAAAGCCATCCATCAGCTCAAGAACAACAAGGCATCAAGAGCAGATGGAATCCCCGCTGAGACACTAAAGTATGGCAGAGAAGCACTTTTGGCACGAATGCATGACCTCAGCTCTTTTATCTGGAGGAGGAATGCATGCCAGGAGATCTCAGAGATGCCATAATCGGGACCATCTTCAAAAAAGGGGAAAAGTCCAACTGCGGCAACTACAGAGGAATCTCCCTGCTGTCGGCCACCAGGAAAGTCATCGCAAGGATCCTCCTCTACCGTCTTCTCCCTGTGGCTGAAGTGCTCCTCCCAGAGTCACAGTGTGGATTCCGTCCACTAAGGGGTACAATGGACATGATCTTCACCATGCGACAACTACAAGAGAAATGCAGGGAACAGCACCAACCCTTGTACATGACCTTCTTTGACCTCACAAAGGCCTTTGACACTCTCAACCATGAGGGACTATGGAGCGTCCTCCTCCGTTTCGGCTGCCCCCAAAAGTTTGTCACCATCCTCTGCCTGCTCTATGATGACATGCAAACCGTGATCCTGACCAACGGATCCACCACAGACCCAATCCACGTCTGGAATGGGGTCAAGCAGGGCTGCATCATCGCACCAAAGCTCTTTTCAATCTTCCTTGCTGCAATGTTCCATCTCACTATCAACAAGTTCACCGCTGGAGAGGAACTAAACTATAGAACCAATGGGAACCTGTTCAACCTATGATGCCTCCAGGCCAGATCCTTCGTCCCATCCTCTGTCATTAAACTGCAGTACATGGACCAAGCTTGCATCTGCGCACACTCAGAGGCCCAACTCCAAGCCATCATCAACACCTTCATCGAGGTGTACGAAAGCATAGGCCTTACACTAAACATCCGTAAGACAAAGATCCTCCACCAACCTGACCCCGTCACACAGCACTGCCCCCCGGTCATCAAACTCCATGTCTCGACCTTGGACAATGTGCACTATTTTCCATACCTCGGGAGTCTACTATCAGCAAGGGCAGACATTAATGACAAGGTTCAACACCGCCTCCAGTGTGCCAGCTCAGCCTTCGGTTGCCCGAGGAAGAGAATGTTTGAAGACCAGGACCTCAAATCTGGCACCAAGCTTATGCTCTACATGGCGGTATTGATACCTGCTCAGAGACATGGACTATATACAGCAGACACCTCAAAGAGCTAGAGAAGTACCACCAGCACTGTCTCCGCGAGATCCTGCAAATCCACTGGGAGAATAGATGCACTAACATCAGAGTTCTCGCTCAGGCCAACATCCCCAGCATCAAAGCACTGATCACACTCGACCAGCTGCGTTGGGCGGGCCACATGGTCTGCATGCTCGACACGAGACTCCCAAAGCAAGCGCTCTATTCGGAACTCCTACACGGCAAGCGAGCCCCAGGTGGGCAGAGGAAATGTTTCATGGACACCCTCAAAGCCTCCTTGATAAAGTATAACATCCCCACCGGCACCTGGGAGTCCCTGGCCAAAGACCGCCCAAAGTGGAGGAAGAGCATCCGGGAGGGTGTTGGGCACCTCGAGTCTCGACACCGAGAACATGCAGAAACCAAGCGCAGACAACGGAAGGAGCGTGCGACAAACCAGACTCCTCACCCACCCTTTCCTTCAACCACTGTCTGTCCCACCTGTTATCGAGATTGTAATTCCCACATTGGACTGTACAGCCACCTGAGAACTCACTTTTAGAGTGGAAGTTAGTCTTCCTCGATTTCGAGGGACTGCCTTTGGTGATAATAATGACATTGCAGAAGCCGTAGAATATTCCGTGCGTCAAGGATAACCCTTTGCTCCGCAGTCTACATTTTCATCAAATTTTGATTACTATATAGTGCAGTGATTCCAGGGGTCTGCACTATGAGTTACAAAGATCATTTAATATAGCTGATTATATTAAAATGAATACCTTTGTGACCATATCTGTAAGCAACCAGAAATTGAACAGCTGCCTCATGCCCGCCTATGACTAAAGCACTCTCCTGAATTCTATTAAAATGAACTAACATCAGTGAACAAGCCTCGGCTCAGAATACTGGGTCACTTTGACCTGAGCTGATCCTAGCTTATCAAATATGGACATAGATAGATGGATAACTGCTGAAATAATAAACTCAACACTGTACAATGGAACATTTTGCTCTAAGTTTTTCTACTGAGTTTGCATTAAGATTTTCTATTGAATAGATAGTTCTGCCATTTCTCAAGAAATCCACACCTAAGACACAACTTAAATCCTCCAGTGTTTGAGTCCACAGTTCCCTGCTTGGTGAGTAGCTGATCTCATGCATCAAAAATACATGTTTCACAATAACGATTAAATTTACTCATAGAATTAATTCTGTTTTCTTTTAATGTCGTCATTAAAGTTTTACTTCAAGGCCTCAGCCTGTCTCAGGTTTCTATTGGGAGAACATTTCCCCCCAAACCCCCCCCGCCACCCCAAGGACAGATCTGGACTCAGCAGAGGTGTGAATGGTGCAAGATGAAAATTGCATGCAAGTCAAATTTGCAGGAAAGCTGACAAGTAAATGGGAGTGTCAGAATAGGGAGACGACAATTCTGAAAGCCTTTGGAAAGGCTTGGAAGGCAACCCACTGGCAACCTCTGCAAAGGCGAAGGTGAAGGAATCTAAGAAGTGGCAGACACAAATGAAGGGAAAGAGAACCCAAGGTAAGAAACATAGAAAATAGGTGCAGGAGTAGGCCATTCAATGAGTTCATGGCTGAACATGCAACTTCAGTACCCCATTCCTGCTTTCTCGCCATACCCCTTGATCCCCCGAGTAGTAAGGACTTCATCTAACTCCTTTTTGAATATATTTAGTGAATTGGCCTCAACAATAGAAACATAGAAAATAGGAAGTACAGCACCTCTGACAGTGCAGCACTCCCTCAGTACTGCACAAGAGTGTCAGCCTAGCTTTTTTATGCTTATGTCTCTGCTGTGGGACTTGAACCCACAACCTTCAGCCTTCAAGGTTAGTTTGCTACCAACTGAGCCAAGGCTGGTACAGGCAGGAGTCTGAATACATAAGATTAAGTGGCCCAGTACCCATCCATTCCAAGTAGGTATTGCCGCCTGAGGTGCATGTGAGGAAGGTGCTCCTCTGTACTACTCCCTGCGTCATCCCGTAAGCAGCTCTGGGGCATTACCGTGTCCTTTCCATAGCTTTGTATATATTTACTGCTGCCTAGCAACCCTGGATGACCATTTCACATCAGCGTGGCTTCCATCTTATGTGCTGCATGCCAAGACGGTGAGAAATAGCATGCAAGACGTCCCTGTCCCCATATTCATATTTGAGGCTGGCGATTCTGATGCTGGATGGTCTCCAGCTCTCAACAATTACACATTATTGTTAGTTAAGGGTATCAAGGGATAGTTAAGGCAGGTGAATGGTGTTAAGATACATATCAGCCATGACCTAATTAATTGTATGGCGGAAGGGGCTCAAGGGTCTAAAAGGTCTACTCCTGTTCCTATGTACAACACAGCAAAAAGTAGGTGGTGTCTGACAGAATAGAAGTCACCCCATTTTATGCTTCTGGTTGTCTGATTTACGCCAGTAGGCATTGTGCTTGGAACTGGCTTGAAAACCATTTGGAGCATTTTTAACATGACATTTAGGTAATCTTTTGCATTGAAACTATTACAAAGTGCTGCCACAGCCCAAAGTCCCACCTCAGTAATATTAAACTCCAGGGCCCACCTCTCCAGATTTGTTACAGGCCAGGATCCTTCACAATGCTTCTGTACCCAGGATCCCACTTCCCGAGTGCTGCTACAGCCTGGATAACTCTCCCAGTGCTCCCAAGCATCATGATGCCCCCGCACCCACCCTCCCCACAGTGCTCCCAGACCAAATGCACCCCTCCCAGTGCTCCCAGACCAAATACACCTATACCCCAATCCTCAATACTATCATATTGGAAGTAGAAAGGTAGACCAACCCGTAGTGCATGCACACTCCATGAATTCACCACTCCCACAGTTCAGATACCTTAGGACCACCCTTCCATATTTCAGACACCAGCGCCATGCTCGGTAATGCCATCTTTTGGGATCTTCATCGCCAATGCTGACAGATCCAACTTCTTCCACCCTTTAGGTCGACTGTTTTTGAGCCCTCCCCCACTACTGCCAGCCCTCAACAGTCATCCAATAAGCCAAACCATTCATCCTCCAGAACCACCCCTCAATGCTACTGAACCCCAGCAGCTCTCTAAACTGCTGCTTAACCCTACAGTCTACTACCAAACCCCACATATCTACTTCCAATCTGTTGCATTCTGTCGACCATCTCCCCGTTTAACAAAAAAGGCTTTAAAAAAAGTAAGAGCTAAAAAATAAAATACATAATAAAAAAATACAATTATTTATGGTTTCCATGAAAAAATGGACAGTGTGGAATTTGAATCCCAAAACACCAATGAAAATTGCACAACAGCGAGCAATGAAAATGGAATGATGTACTCACAGTTAAGCGCTGTCCTGATAATATATTGTGTATGACATGGCATCGCACCAGTCACTGTAAAACAGCATGAAACTCTGACTAGCCATGAGCAACACCATGGGAGATCTGCTGGTAACGTCATAAAAAAATGGTACATCTGGCTCTCATTTCCCGTCATAAAAAAGTCCTAAGAAAGGAGTCATTGGGAACTTTCAGAAAGACTGCAGGGACATAAAATGTCAGAGTCAACAGGATCGATATCCTTCTGCCGAACACCCCACATGTACCAGGAAATTCCGTTGGGATCCACTTGATTTTATATATTTACTCAAGTCATATGTTAGCTGTTCTCAGGCGAGTTTCAGGGTAGGCGGTTTTATCACTTGCAATTTACAATATTGTGTTATTCACAATTCACGGTGAAGGAATAAGTCAGGCAGGGAAGGGGAAAAGCCAACAGGCAGCTTCGCACTACAGACCTAATATTGGAAGCGCTGAGGCAGGTGATACTGTGGCGATCTGCCCCCACTATCGTGGGGAGTGAGCTGGAAAAGCTCATACGTATGTATACAAGTGCTACTACCTCGGAGGCAAAGCTTGGAGCACTCAATCAATAACAACAACTTGCATTTATATAGCGCTTTTAATGTAGGAAAACCTCCCAAGGTGCTTCACAGTAGCGTAATCAAACAAAAATTAACTCTGAGCCAAAAGACAAATTAGGAGGGGTGATTAAAAGCTTGGTGAAACAGGTAGGTTTTAAGGAGGGTCTTACAGAAGGTGGAAAGGTTTTTGCAGGGGCAAATAAAATCCATTTGAATACACAAGATGATAGAAAAAGCATGTCAGGAAATTGTTACAGGAAGTAATTGTGACATTTACAGGATATGTGACTGTACAGAAATCTCAATCTATCTTGGATAGTTAAATAATGGTTTGGATCTGATGCCCTTCCATCACACTCCAAACATCAAATTCTAGACACAACTCTTTAAGGGCTGGTTTTAACTCCCGCCGGGGACATGTGATTCGGAGGACCGGCAGATTTTAACTGATGGGCCTCAATTGAATGCCGCTGATTAATTACTCGCATAGCGGCAGTTGAAAGGCAGGGAAGGACGAAAATCGTCTGGCCAGATGGTCACCTGCCAGCATCAGCAGAAGTCACCGGAAAGGAAACTCAGATGGCTGATCCAACATTGACCGTTTTACACCCTGAAAGTTCCGCCCATTTTTATTTTTACTGGATCTAGGTGGAGCTCAGGCCAAACTAATTATCCTGCAATATAATCCTTGTAAAGAAACATTGAACAAACTTGCATTTAAATAGCACCTTTCACATTCTCAGGAGGCACTTCCACGTATGTTTCCCTTCATTACAACAGTGACTGCACTCCATAAGTACTTCATTGGCTGTAAAGCGCTTTGGGATGCTCTGAGATTGTGAAAGGCGCTATATAAATGTTCCTGCAAGGTCTTCGAAATGATCGACTACAATATTTATCAATGAATAAAGAAACTGAAGCAAAGAGACTAGCCTCTTGACTATTAAATTCCAGAATTTAATATAGAACAAATGATCTTTCAGATGAGATGTTAAACCAAGGCCACGTTTGCTCTCTCAGTTGGACGTAAAAGATCCCATGGCACTCTTTCGAAGAAGAGCAGGGGAGTTATCCCCGGTGTCCTGGCCAATATTTTTCCCTCAATCAACATAACAAAAAAAAAGATTATTTGGTCATTATCACACTGCTGTTTGTGGAACCTTGCTTGTGTGCTAATTGGCTGCCGCGTTTCCCACATTACAACAGTGACTACACTCCAAAAGTACTTCATTGGCTGTAAAGCGCTTTGAGACGTCCGGTGGTCATGAAAGGCGCGATATAAATCCAAGTATTTCTTTCTTTCTTTACTAGAATATAGTTTTGTTTCAAAAGCCTCAAACTGTATCGCTGTGCTGCCAGTCATATTTCCCCAAACACATCAAGGAAGTAAAACAAAAACTGGAAAAGCTGAAAGACTGAAATAAAATGATGGAAATATGTAGCAGGTCATTCAATGCCTGAAAGATAAATACAGATTGAGTGTAACCTTTCAGATGAAGGGGCACATTCAAAATATTTGGTCTCTCTCAGATGTTGATTGACCCACTTTCTATTTCCAGTACTTTGTGTTCCGATGCAAGAATCACTGCTCACCTCGGGCAGATAGTCCCATGAGTTTCTCTGACTTCATTGCCTTTTACTGACCTGTGCTCATGGAGGCGCCGCTCTTACTGATGGCCAGAAGATAGAAACATGGGAAAGTGATAGTGGTAAAGTTACTTGCCTGAACAGCATCCAAAATCAGTAACAACATCCCGACTCCAACTATTGATCAACGTCTAAGTTAAAATTGGATCGACTGTTAGGATCAGCTTATTTGCAGCTTAAAAAGGAGTGCATTTCAGTGAATTGTCTTGATAAGAGCTTTTCAGAAGCTGGCTGCTGGCAATGATGCTGCTTCTTCCATGCTTTGTTGTTGGTGGTGTGTGTATGTGTGCGGGGACAGAGAAAGGGGAGAAAGAGAATTGCATCCGATTGTGGCATTGTCGCCTATTTCTGCTGAAGAAAACAGAATCAAAGACTGGTACCGTTTTTAGTCGTCCTTTTTTTCTATACATAATCATTAGACATAACTGGTTTGGCAATAACTGATGTAATCCAGGATTTTTCTATAGTACAGATGAGCTAATTTATGGATTTTGAGCACTTAGCAAAGGATTTTCATCAAGCAATTCAATGTAAACAAAATCACTGCAACTTTACATGTGATTGGATTTGAAAATGTTTTGCTGAATTTTGACAAAGCACTGAATGTGTTAAGTTTGCTAAGAATGAGGTAATTACATTTCTTTTTCAATTTTTATAAGTAGTTCCGTACAATCAACGGTTATTGGCAGGGGTTTAGCACAATGGAATTCAATGTTTGGATTAAACCTGAACTATCATCATGTTTCCTTTCAGTTAGAATTGACTGTTTACATTTGCAAGTGTTTGTGTTGTATGCAATATATTAGGTTCAGGGCATTTTTGAGTGACCAAGGGTGAGGGTAAATCAACGATTTTTAATCTGTACTTTCATCATCATCATCATAGGCAGTCCCTCGAAATGAGGATGACTTGCTTCCACGCTGAAAAAGGATAAGTTCACAGGTGTTTCAATTAAGGACCTAATATTCCAGGTCCTGAAATACATAGTGTAGGGTAGATGCCTGTACGTGGATTTTTTTAACATGTGGTGGCCATTGCACACCAGCCACCACATGGGCTTGACAGAGCTAGGTCTTGGTCCAGTGGCAATGACTCACATCAATGGGATATTTAAGTTTGGATTACGTATGCTATGGTTTGATACAAGTTAAGTCTTGAAACACCTTGCATTTGGTGTTTTTGGGCCTTGTACCGCTTTTGTAATAAGGAATTCAGCCACCATCTCATCTATGGTCTGCTGAAATGAAGAACTACATCTGCTTCTGTGGCCTTGACTTAGCTTCACTGTGGCTACCTTGTCCTTGATGCACCAGTTGTGTAGTTCTACCGTCTTCACAGTCTGAGTACGGCCTATCCTCAGCTGCTCTATCCTCTCCAGTGATCACACCATCCCCAACTCACCCCCATCCCCAACTGCCCCATCCCCAGCTGCCCCATCCCCAACTCACCCCATCTCCAAATACCCCTTTCCACACGTGGGTTTTGGAACAACTCCATGCCCAGTTTTCCCTCCGGCCCCCGTTTGAATCTTTTCAGTCGGACTAGCATCCTGCCCACAGCAATTGAGACTGCCCTCATCAAAGTCACCAATGGAATTCTGTGTGACTGAGCATGGCGCTTTATCACTCCGAGATCTCTTTGCAGCTTTCAGCATAAGTCATCTTAACTGTCCTTCTCCATCATTTCCCTCCTTGGTCCACCTCTGTAGCACTCTTCTCTCATGGGGCCAGTTTTACCTTTCCCAATGTAGCCAGTACATTTCCTGCAAAGGATTCTCTTCCCCAGTTCCATCCATGGCCTCCTCCTATTCCAAACATACACTGGTCCTCAGTAGCATTATCCATAAGTATGGGGTCAGCTTTCATATGTACTGTGAGGGTAGCCGGCTTTACCGCACCACCATGGCCTTCGAATCTATAGTTATTGCTATGGTTTCAGAGTGCCTGTCCAACATTAAGTCATGCATGAGTCAGAGCTTCATGGAACTCACACCACTGAGCACCCTAGCCCTCAGTTCCATTTTCATTGATCTACATCCTATCCCACACATCAATCTGTTTTGTCCCCGTCAACCTCCATAAGATCCCCATCCCTCCGCTTATCAGTTTTAATCTCTTTTTTGGCATAACCGTCACCACTTCCTCCAGTCTTGTTTCCCTTCCCCCATCCTGCACTTTTCCAGTTCAGGTCTACTCACCTCTTTCCAGTCTACCCTCAGTGGCAGAGCCTTTAGCTATTTGTGCCCCGAAAATCCTCTATTTGGCTACATCTCTGACCATCTATGATCCCTCTTTCAGCACCTGTGACTACCTCCTCTACACTGTCCCCTACTTAGGTCGGACTTCCAATTGTGATGTGCTTCTTCGCCTCTTTCTTCCTCCTCTTCCAATGGCCAGATTTTGCCATTCACAGCTGGGGAGAGCTACATTTGGTTCTTCTTCCAGACAGTGTGTGTCTTTGTTGTGAAAGTTGTCATGTATTCAACTATCATTGTAACCCATGTATAAGCTGACCTAAGTTGTATGTCTTGAGAACATTGACCACAAGGGGGAGAACTTGTGGGAGACACTCCTAACCTGGACATTCACGTATAAAAGGGGAAGCTCCACCCACCTACATCACTTGAGGTCTTGGTAATAAAGGTAACTGGTTACAGAGTGACCTTCTCTCAAGTATGGGCCTCATGTATATTTATACTGTATAGTGAGGACATATTATTGGCGACGAGAAACTGTGATTTAAACCACACGAGCATGGCCACTAGCAGCACAGAAGAGAGGTACTGTGTTGGTGATGATTGGGACAACTTTATTGAGAGACTACAGCAAAGTTTTGTCACTAAGGAATGGTTGGGACAGGATTCGGCCGACAAACACAGGGCTCATCTCCTGACGATTTGTGGATCCAGAACGTACTCCCTGATGAAGGATCTTCTAGCGCCAGATAAGCCGGCGGACAAGACATTCGAAGAGCTCAGTAAGTTGATCGGGGAACACCTTAAACCGGTGAGCAGCATGCACATGGCGAGACATCGGTTTTACACGCACCGGCGGCGAGAAGGGCAAAGCGTTCCTGACTTCATGACAGATCTCCGGCGACTGGCGAGCCTATGTAAGTTCACAGATGCATGCAGAGCGGAGATGCTGGGAGACTTTTTTATTGAGGGCATTGGGCACGCTGGGGTTTTCAGGAAACTGATTGAGACCAAAGACTTAACCTTGGAAGCGGTGGCTCTGATAGCCCAGACTTTTATCTCAGGGGAGGAAGAGACCAGAATGATGTGTGACAAAAATCTTGGCTCAAATACAGCAAATGACCAGGGAGTCAACATTGTTAACGCGGCACACGGTTCTCTAGGCAGACAAGGCCAATCGGATATGCCCCAGCATGTAGTCAAACCCAAAGGGGAATTCAACAGAGACAATGGCTAGCTGAACGGCGATTCATGCCATCGCAAGGGACAATATGGCCAGTAATGGGGCCATCAACACCTGTTAATGGTGTGCTTAGGGGCAGTTACAGAGACAGTCAGAGACGATCGACTGGTAATGGACCTTTTGTTTCCAACAACGGGGCCTCCAGCTCATGCTGGAGGTGTGGAGGCAAACACCCAGACAGAGCTTGCAGGTATCAGCAATATACCTGCAGAAACTGCAAAGTCAGTGGTCACTTGCAAGTGACCGCATATGTGCATGAAGCCTGCAGCCAAGTTGATGTACGAGGAGGACGGGCCCAATGTAAGCCCTACGAGGCCAAATGAATATTGGGGGAAATCGCTGGAAGCTGAAGTTCAGCAAGTTCATGTGGAGCACATATACAGTTCATATACCAGGACGGCACCGATAATGATGAAAGTGCTCCTCAATGGCATCCCAGTATTAATGGAGCTAGACACGGGGCCAGCCAGTCCCTGATGAGTATCAAACGGTTCGAAAGGTTGTGGGTGTCCAAGGCCAGGAGGCCAAAATTATTGCCGATTGACACACAGCTACGGACATATACAAAGGAAATCATTCCGGTGCTAGACAGCGCCACTGTAGTCGTGACCCACAAAGAGTCGGAGAACAAGTTGCCACTCTGTATTGTCCCGGGGGACAGTCCCATATTACTGGGGAGGAGTTGGCTTGCTGTCATGAACTGGAAATGAGGCGATGTCAATGTAATTTCTTCTGTGGAGTGAGTATCATACTCACAGGTCCTGGACAAATTTGACTCATTATTTCAACCCGGCATCGGCACTTTCATGGGGGCCAAGGTAGTGATTCACATAAACCCGGACGCCAGGCCAGTACACCACAAGGCCAAAGCGGTGCCGTACGTGATGTGGGAAAAGATAGAATGTGAATTGGACCGCCTGCTGAGGGAAGGCATCATCTCGCCAGTTGAATTCAGTGACTGGGCGAGCCCGATCATGCCGGTGCTCAAGGCGGATGGGTTGGTCAGGATATGTGGCGATTACAAGGCCACCATCAATCGGGTGTCACTCCAAGACCAGTACCTGCTACCAAGAGCGGAGGCCCTCTTTGCGACGTTATCCGGTGGCAAACTTTTTTCAAAATTGAACCTGACCTCAGCTTACATGACCCAGGAGCTGGCGAGTGAGTCAAAGAAGCTGACCGCCATCATGACACACAAGGGGTTGTTTGAGTATAACAGATGTCCGTTTGGGATTCGTTTGGCCGCCGTGATCTTTCAGCGAAATATGGAAAGCCTCCTCAAGTCGATTCCAAGGACGGTGGTTTTTCAAGATGATATCCTCGTCACGGGTCGCGATACTGAAGAACACCTCCACAACCTGGAGGAGGTGCTACGCAGATTGGACCGGGTGGGGCTGCAACTGAAAAAGGTGAAGTGCATCTTCTTAGCTCCAGAGGTAGAATTCCTGGGGAGGAGGGTAACAGCAGACGGGATCAGACCCACTGCGTCCAAAATGGAAGCGATCCAGAGAGCACCCAGACCCGTAACACGACGGAGCTGCGTTCGTTCCTGAGGCTCCTGAACTATTTTGGTAACTTTCTTCCCAAATTGAGCATGCTGTTAGAGCCGCTATAAAGAAGAGTACAGAAAGAGTTGGGAATTGGCGTGAAGATCATTTAGAGCTGCAAAACACAAAAAAAACACAGTCACAGAAAGAGTTTGTGTTTACTATTCTAAAGGTTAATGATCAAAGGATGAACATTAATCCATAGGAAACCCATATCTTCTTCATTGCTGATGATCTTAGGTGCAGTGACTAATTAACTGACTTTACTTCTGAACAGGGTTTCCAGCATAACAAGGCCCCAAACACAAGAACAAGGTAGTCCTGTTTCCCCTCTCTGAAAAAATATGAATGCATTGGCAAAGATAAAAGAAATGATCTATTTCCCAGGGTATTGTACCAGGGAATGTGGCTGTGATACTTGACAGACATAGCGCATTGTTTGGAAGTTAAATTAAAGTCATGCTTGCTGATGAGCAGATATTAAAATGCACACTATATTGTGATATGTTTACAGCACCATGCATCTTTCTAAATTAACCATACTAATGAGCATCTGCTAAATGAGAGATGTTATTAACCTTGGAACTTTGAGCTATTAATGCCTTGGAAAGAAGTTTAACCAGTTTGTTTTTTTCCTCCATCAAAAAAATGATTTCTGTAGAAGCAGAGCAGATCATTAAAAGAACAACCCTGGAAACTACTGTTAATTAAAAAGAAAATGTATTTTCTTGATTAGATCAATTAGAAATAGGTATCAGCAAAAAAAACGTGCTTGCATTTAAATCCTGATCTTAACCCAGTTCACCTGGCAGGAATGGTGCAGGCGAGGGGTTAAAATGGCGGCTGGCAAAAAACTCTGTGTTCCCGCTGTTATATATGTAAACTTGTATTTACTCTGTACAGCCACCAGAGGGCGTATCCCCTGGAGTCCCAAGTGATCCCATAATCCCTTGGGAGCACGGGTATTTAAGGAGGCCTCACAGGTTCGAGAGGCACTCTGGAGACCTGCAATAAAAGACTAAGGTCACACTTTACTTTGAGCTCACAGTGTTCAGTCTGACTCTTTCTCCATACATAACACCCGTCCTCCGCCATTTTAAGAGCTAGAATATCGGCAGTGTGGTGGCTGTCTCCCACAGTCAGGTGGGGGTCTAACTAAAATGTGAAAGTCGTGGCTGATGACCTTATTAACAGAGCGACACGATTTTAACTTGAAATTGTGGAGGGGCTTATGGGGCCAACCTCCCCTCCCCCCCCGCCCTGCCCCATGAAACCTGGCAGGAGGAAGCAGAGTGGCAAGAAGAGATCAAGGTAAGTTTTATTTTTTAAAACATTTTTGTTCGGGCTCCTTGTGAGCCAGGAGGAGCAAGAGTGCTCCTCTGAGTCCCACAAGGAACCCTTGGGACTCCAGGGAATGAACCCTCTGGTGGCTGTACATGGTATATAAAAGTTTACATACATAACAGCACTGTCCCCCCACCCCCCCCCCAAAGTCAACAGTGTAACTATTTAATGAGTCGATCTGGGGCTTTTCTTGCCCTGGTTGATCGTCTCGATGCAAATGCTGGTTTTGGTGAATCGTTTGTTGGGCCCTCGTTGGGCTGCTGTGCAGCTGGCCTTGCTGGGCTGCCTGGTGTGGTGAGTCCTGCAGCGCTGCTGCGGGTGATGGGTTCTGCTTCGTGGTCAACCGCTGTTTCGGTTGCCACTGATGTGTTTGTTGGGGGGTCAAAGAAGGTAGGGTCCAAAGTGGGCTGCTCTGGATAGTCCGTGAATCTGATTTGGTCCAAGTATTTCCAGTGAATGAGTCCATTTGAAAGTTTGACCCAAAGCACCCTGCTCCCCTCTTTGGCCACAACAGTGCCGGGAAGCCACTTGGGACCTTGTCCATAATTCAATACAAATACAGGATCATTGATTTCAATCTCGCGTGACACATTTGTGCCATCATGGTATGTACTTTGTTGAAGCCGCCTGCTCTCTACCTGTTCATGTAGATCAGGGTGAACTAACCAGAACCTTGTCTTAAGTGCCCTTTTCATGAGCAGTTCAGCAGGTGGAATCCCAGTGAGCGAGTGGGATCTCGTGCGGTAGCTAAGCAAAACTCAGGATAGGCGAGTCTGCAGTTTACCTCTTCAAGTCCTGCTTGATAGTTTGCACTGCTCTCTCTGCCTGACCATTGGATGCTGGTTCAAACGGGGAAGATGTAACATGTTTGATCCTGCTACGGGTCATGAACTCTTTGAACTCGTCACTGGTAAAACATGGCCCGTTGTCGCTCACAAGGACATCAGGTAGTCCGTGCGTGGCAAACATGGCCCGCAGGCTTTCAGTGGTGGCAGCGGACGTGCTTGCCGACATTATCTCACATTCAATCCATTTGGAGTACGCATCTACAACTACAAGGAACATTTTACCCAAAAACGGGCCTGCATAGTCGACATGGACCCTGGACCATGGTTTGGAGGGCCAAGACCATAAACTTAGTGGCGCCTTCCTGAGTGCATTGCTTAACTGCGAGCATGTGTTACATCTGTGCACGCTGGACCTAAGTCCGCATCGATACCGGGCCACCACATGTGGAATCTGGCTATCACTTTCATCATTACGATGCCTGGGTGGGTACTGTGGAGGTCACTGATGAAAGTGTCTCTGCCCTTCTTGGGGACCACTACCCGATTGCCCCACAGAAGGCAGTCTGCCTGTATAGACATTTCATCTTTGCGCCACTGGTACAGCTTTGTCTCTTCCTGCATTTCCACTGGGACACTGGACCAGCTCCCGTGAAGCACACAATTCTTTACTAGGGACAGTAAGGGGGCCTGGCTCGTCCAGGTTCTAATCTGTCGGGCTGTGATGGGTGATTGCTCACTCTCGAATGCTTCCATAACCATCTGCGGGCTGCGCCATTTCCACCCCCGTGGTGGGCAATGGCAGCCTACTGAGAGAATCGGCACAGTTTTCTGTGCCTGGCCTGTGACGGATGGCGTAGTTGTACGCGGACAACATGAACGCCCATCTCTGGATGCGGGCTGATGCATTCGTATTTATCCCCTTACTCTTGGAAAACAGGAATATTAGTGGCTTATGGTCAGTTTCCAATTCGAATTTTAGCCCAAATAGGTATTGATGCATTTTCTTTACCCCATAGACACATACTAACGCTTCTTTATCAATCATGCTGTAGGCTCTCTCAGCCTTAGACAGACTTCTGGATGCATAAGTAACCGGTTGCAATTTCCCAGATTCATTAGCTTGTTGCAATACACACCCAACACCATACGACGACGCATCACATGCTAATACCAAACACTTACATGGATCAAACAACACAAGCAATTTGTTTGAGCATAACAATTTTCTAGCTTTTACAAAGGCATTTTCTTGGCTTTAGCTCCATACCCATTCGTCTCCTTTATGCAGTAAGGCGTGCAGTGATTCTAACAGTGTGCTGAGACCCAGTAAGAGGTTACCAAAGTAGTTCAGGAGTCCTAGAAACGACCGCAGCTCCGTCACGTTCCGTGGATTTGGTGTGTTCTCGATTGCCTCCATCTTCGAATCGGTGGGTCTGCCGCGATTCTTCTCCCCAGGAACTCTACTTCAGGCGCCAGGAAAACGCACTTTGAGCGTTTCAACCTGAGCCCCACGCGGTTGAGTCGACTAAGAACCTCCTCCAGGTTCTGCAGATGCTCGACTGTTTCCCAACCTGTAACCAAGATGTCGTCCTGAAAGACCACCATGCGTGAGACCGACTTCAGTAAACTTTCCATGTTTCTCTGGAATATCGCCGCGGCTGATCAAATTCCAAATGGGCATCTGTTATAAATGAAGAGACCTTTGTGTGTGTTGATGCAGGTGAGGACCTTCGATGATTTCTCCAGCTCCTGTGTCATGTAGGCCGAGGTCAAGTCCAGCTTTGTGAACGTCTTTCCTCCTGCCAGCGTAGCAAAAAGGCCGTCAGTCTTTGGTAGTGGGTATTGATCCTGCAGAGAGAAACGATTGATAGTTACTTTGTAATCACCACAGATTCTGATGGTGCCCTCTCCCTTGAGGACTGGAACAATCGGACTGGCTCACTCATTGAATTCGATCGGCGAAATGATGCCCTCTCGTTGCAGCTGGTCCAGTTCGATCTCTACCCTTTCTCTCATCATGTATGGTACTGCTCTCGCCTTGTGATGGATGGGTCGCGCCCCCGGAATTAGGTGGATCTGCACTTTTGCTCCTTGGAACTTCCCGATGCCTGGTTCAAACAGTGAAGGGAACTTGTTTGAGACCTGGGCACGTGAAGTGTCGTCAGCGGACGAGAGCGTTCGGACGTCATCCTAGTTCCAGCGTATCTTTCCCAGCCAGCTCCTGCCAAGCAGCATTGGACAATCGCCCGGTACCACCCAGAGTGGTAACTTGTGCACAGCTCCATCGTAGGAGACCTTTACAGTAGCACTGCTGATTACGGGTATCAGTTCCTTTGTGTAAGTTCTCAGTTTCGTGCGAATGGGAGTCAAGACTTGCCTTGAGGCCTTGCTGCACCACAATTTATCAAAAGTTTTTTTGCTCATAATGGACTGGCTTGCGCCCGTGTCCAGTTCCATTGACACCGGGAGTCCATTTAATTCAACCTTCAGCATTATTGGGGGACACTTTGTGGTGAAGGTGTGCACCCCATATACCTCTGCCTCCTAGGTCTGAGGCTCTGGTTCATCGTGATCCTCCGTGGATCTGTCCTCCTCTGCACCATGGTGGTTTTCAGGTTTAACACGATTTGCAGCTCACCTGCACACTCGTTGGAGGTGTCCCATTGTTCCACAGCCCTTGCAAATGTATCCTTTGAAGCGGCATGAATGGAAACGATGATCACCCCCGCAGCGCCAACAAGGTGTTAATGGCCTTGCATTCATCGCCCTTCATGGTGGACTCTGAGACATCTGTGGATGTGCAGATGTAGGCATGTGGGGCCTGCCCTGTATATTGCGATTTGAAAACAACATCACTTTGTTCACAGTACTTGTAGCAGCACTCGTGTGCTGAGAGATTTGCTTCGTATTGTCATTGGTGGCAATGAACGCCTGGGCTATCGCTATGGCATTACTCAAGGCTGGAGTCTCTACAGCCAAAAGTTTGCGAAGTATCACTTCATGTCCAATGCCAAGTACGAAAAAGTCTCTGAGTATGTGCTCTAAATGTCCTTCAAATTCGCAATGTCCTGCAAAGCGTCTTAGCTCGGCGATATAACTCACCACTTCCTGGCCTTTAGACCTTTTGTCGGTGTAGAACCGGTACCTCGCCATCAGAACGCTTTCGTTCGGGTTCAGCTGCTCCCGGACCAGTGTGCAAAAATCATCGTATGATTTCTCTATGGGTTTCGCTGAAGCAAGCAGATTTTTCATGAGGCCATACGTTGGTGCCCCGCAGACGGTGAGGAGAATTGCCCTTTGTTTGTCAGCGTTCGCTTCTCCTTTCAGCTCATTGGCCACAAAGTATTGGTCGAGTCACTCCACAAAGTTTCCCAATCATCTCCCTCTGAGAATTTCTCCAGGATGCCCACTGTTCTCTGCATCGTTGGGTTTGTCATCTGTATCTCGTCGCCAGTTGTTATATATGAATAAAGAGTCTGACTGGATACTGTGAGCTCAAATTAAAGAGTGAACTTAGTCTTTTATTGCAGGTCTCCAGAGTGTCTCTCCAGCCTGTGAGGCCTCCTTAAGTTCCTGTGCTCCCAAAGGATTGTGGGATCCCTTGGGACTCCAGGGGATAAGCCCTCTGGTGGCTGTACAAGGTATATACGTACATAACACGCTCCTTCCCCATGCCAAGCACTAACTTTATGGCGGCGATACATAAGAACATAAGAAACAGGAGCAGGAGTAGAACATACGCCCCCTCGAGCCTGCTCCGCCATTTAATACGATCATGGCTGATCCGATCAGGAACTCAGGTCCACTTCCTTGTCCGCTCCCCATAACCCCTTATTCCCTTATAGGTTAAGAAACTGTCTATTTCTGTCTTAAATTTATTCAATGTCCCAGCTTCCACAGCTCTCTGAGGCAGTGGATTCCACAGATTTACAACCCTCTGAGAGAAGAAATTCCTTCTCATCTCAGTTTTAAATGGGCGGCCCCTTATTCTAAGATTATGCCCTCTAGTTCTAGTCTCCCCTATCAGTGGAAACATCTCTCTGCATCCACCTTGTCAAGCCCCCTCATAATCTTATACATTTTGATTAGATCACCTCTCATTCTTCTGAATTCCAATGAGTAGAGGCCCAACCTCCTCAACCTTTCCTCATAAGTCAACCCGCTCATCTCCGGAATTAACCTTGTGAACCTTCTCTGAACTACCTCCAAAGCAAGTATATCCTTTCGTAAATATGGAAACCAAAACTGGAGGCAGTATTCTAGGTGTGGCCTCACCAATACCCTGTATAACTGCAGCAAGACTTCCCTGCTTTTATACTCCATCCCCATTTACAATTAAGGCCAAGATTCCAAAGGCCTTCCTAATCACTTGCTGTATCTGCATACTAACCTTTTGTGTTTCATGCACGAGGACCCACAGGTCCTGCTGTACTGCAGCACTTTGCAATTTTTCTCTATTTAAATAATAATTTGCTCTTCGATTTTTTTCTACCAAAGTGCATGACCTCACACTTTCCAACATAATACTCCATCTGCCAAATTTTGCCCACTCACTTAGCCTCTCTATGTCCTTTTGAAGATTTTTTGTGTCCTCCTCACACGTTGCTTTTCCTCCCATCTTTGTATCATCAGCAAACTTGGCTACGTTACCCTTGGTCCCTTCATCCAAGTCATTAATATAGATTGTAAATAGTTGGGGTCCCAGCTAAAGGATCGTTTCGTTGGGTCCCTGGAGGCCTTGCCTTCCCGCCAAATTTCTCTATCCCGCCTGCTGCGCTTACATCATTCTCACTGGCTTCAGGTGGGAGACAGAGCAGATAAATTTAAATGAAGCCCTGGATTTCAAATAGCCGCTTACCAGGGTGTCCACTAAACCCGCCACAGATTGAAATTACGGCTATGGTATCACATAGAATCTGAGAAAAGCGAGGCATTTCCATCAAGTAAGAAACAACGAATAGGTCAACTGAAGCTACATAATGCACATTGAAATATTGGAGAAGAGAACTACATAACTGGCAGACTATTCAATAGTCGTACCCTTAGATATGAAGAACCTGCAAAACTGCATGAAGATACAAGAGGACAGCAGCAAGTAAGGGCTCTCATTCCAGTGACTTCACACAGTCGTTTCGGCCCATGCCCATTGAATTGTATTTGTATTTTGGAAAGTGAACGTAAACTACTGCAAAATGGCAGAAAACGACAATCCTTCAAGAACGGAAGCCGCAGGAGATACCCACTATTCTGTCGTAGCATGTCCGTATTGTACCAGACAGGACCTCAAGTTTTTGTCTGAAACACTGATAGTAATCCATTCATTTCAAATGACTTACTATTGGCATTAGTCAGAAAATCTAAGCCATGATGCTCATTTATCCATCTTAAATGCTCGTTCCCTCTTGTTGGACTGATTTTACAGATTCCTTTCCCAGTACAAGATATCAATGCAGTAAGATATCAATGTACTAGTCAGGTGGTCAAATGGAATTCAAACCAGATAAGTGTGAGGTGATGCACTTGGGGAGGTCTAACAAGGCAAGGGAATACACATTAAATGGTACGACACTGAAAAGTGTACAGGAACAAAGGGACCTTGGAGTGCAAGTCCACAGATCCCTGAAGGTAGCAGGCCGGGTACATAACGTGGTTCAGAAGGAATACGGAATACTTGCCTTTATTAGTTGAGGCATGGAATGCAAGAGCAAGGAGGTTATGCTTGAACTGTATAAAACACTGGTTAGGCCATAGCTGGAGAAGTGTGTGCAGTTCTGATCACCACATTACAGGAAAGATGTGATTGCACTGGAAAGGGTGCAGAGAAGATTTACAACAATGTTGCCTGGACTGGAGAATTTTGGCTATGAGGAAAGATTAGAGATGCTGGGTCTGTTTTCTTTGGAACAGAGAAGGTTGAGGGGAGACCTGATTGAGGTGTATAAAATTATGAAGGGCCTGGATAGAGTGGATAGGAAAGACCTATTTCCCTTGACAGAGGGGTCAACAACCAGGAGGCATAGATTTAAAGTAATTGGGGGAAGGTTCAGAGGAGATGTGAGGGTAATTTCTACACCCAGAGGGTGGTGGGGGTCTGGAACTCACTGCCTGAAAGGGTGGTAGAGGCAGAAACCCTTACCACATTTAAAAAATACTTGGATGTGCACTTGAGGTGCTGTAACCAACAAGGTTACGGAGCAAGAGCTGCAAAGTGGGATTAAGCTGGATAGCTCCTGGTCGGCTGGTGCAGACACGATGGGCCGAAATGGCCTCCTTCTGTGCTGTAAATTTCTATGATTCTATGATTCTATATGTTATGTATTTAACCCTTGGCAACCTGTATCACACCACCACAAGAGGGCCTACCTGTTCGAGTCCCAAGGGTTCCCAGCATCCCTTGGGAATACTGTATATAAGCAGGCCACCTGGCACTCTGGAGTCTTATTAAAGGAGCTAAGGTCACACTTACTCATTGCCCACAGTACTCAGTTTCATCCTTTATTATGAGCTTATCAATTGGCGATGAGATAATGAACAACCGCGCAAAAATGCAAAGAACAGTTGGTATCCTGAGAAGTTCTCAGAAGGGGACGATTGGGAGACCTTCGTGGAGAGACTCGACCAATACTTCATGGCCAACGAGCTGGAAGGGGACGAGAACGCTGCCAAATGAAGGGTGATCCTCCTCACCGTCTGTGGGGCAACAACCTATGGCCTCATGAAGAATCTTCTAGTTCCGGTAAAAGCAGTAACCAAATCCTATGAAGAATTGTGTACGCTAGTCCAGGAGCACCTGAATCCTAAGGAAAGCGTTTTGATGGCGAGGTATCGGTCCATTGCGAATTTGATGGATTCCTAGAACAAATGCTGAGAGACATTTTTTTGTGCTTGGCATTGGTCATGAGGTAATCCTTCGCAAACTATTGACTGTTGAAACACCACATCTGAGCAAAGACATAACGATTGCCCAGGCATTTATGTCCACCAGCGACAGCACCAAACAAATTTTGCAGCATAAAGAGGTTTCGGCCAGTACTGTTCACAAGGTAATGTCGTTTTCGAGCAGCAATATACATGGCAGAACATAGAAACATAGAAACATAGAAAATAGGTGCAGGAGTAGGCCATTCGGCCCTTCGAGCCTGCACCACCATTCAATTAGATCATGGCTGGTCATTCACCTCAGTACCCCATTCCTGTTTTCTCTCCATATCCCTTGATCCCTTTAGCCGTAAGGACCATATCTAACTCCCTCTTGAATATATCTAATGAACTGGCCTCAAAAATATTCTGCGGTAGAGAATTCCACAAGTTAACAACTCTCTGAGTGAAGAAATTTCTCCTCATCTCGGTCCTAAATGGCTTACCCCTTATGCTTAGACTGTGACCCCTGATTCTGGACTTCCCCAGTATTGGGAACATTCTTCTTGCCTCGAACCTGTCCAATCCCGTCAGAATTTTATATGTTTCTATGAGATCCCCTCTCATTCTTCTAAACTCCAGTGCATACAGGCCCAGTCGATCATATGCCAGTCCTGCCATCCCGGGAATCAGTCTGGTGAACCTTCGCTGCAACTCCCTCAATAGCAAGATCGTCCTTCCTCAGATTAGGAGACCAAAACTGAACACAATATTCCAGGTGAGGCCTCACCAAGGCCCTGTACAACTGCAGTAAGACCTCCCTGCTCCTATACTCAAATCCCCTAGCTATGAAGGCCAACATGCTATTTGCCTTCTTCACAACCTGCTGTGCCTGCCTACCAACTTTCAATGACTGATGTACCATGACACCCAGGTCTCGTTGCACCTCCCCTTTTCCTAATCTGTCACCATTCAGATAATATTCTGCCTTCCTGTTTTGGCCACCAAAGTGGATAACCTCACATTTATCTACATTATACTGCATCTGCCATGCATTTGTCCACTCACCTAACCTGTCCAAGTCACCCTGCAGCCTCTTAGCATCCTCCTCACAGCTCACACTGCCACCCAGCTTAGTGTCATCTGCAAACTTGGAGATATTACATTCAATTCCTTCGTCTAAATCATTAATGTATATTGTAAATAGCTGGGGTCCCAGCACTGAACCCTGTGGCACCCCACTAGTCACTGCCTGCCATTCTGAAAAGGACCCGTTTATCTCGACTCTCTGCTTCCTGTCTGCCAACCAGTTCTCTATCCACGTCAGTACATTACCCCCAATACCATGTGCTTTAATTTTGCACACTAAGCTCTTGTGTGGGACCTTGTCAAAAGCCTTTTGAAAGTCCAAATACACCACATCCACTGGTTCTCCCTTGTCCACTCTACTAGTTACATCCTCAAAAGATTCCAGAAGATTTGTCAAGCATGATTTCCCTTTCATAAATCCATGCTGACTTGGATCGATCCTGTCACTGCTTTCCAAATGCGCTGCTATTTCATCTTTAATAATTGATTCCAACATTTTCCCCACTACTGATGTCAGGCTAACTGGTCTATAATTCCCCATTTTCTCTCTCCCTCCTTTTTTAAAAAGTGGTGTTACATTAGCTACCTTCCAGTCCATAGGAACTGATCCAGAGTCGATAGACTGTTGGAAAATGATCACCAATGCATCCACTATTTCTAGGCCCACTTCCTTAAGTACTCTGGGATGCAGTCTATCAGGCCCTGGAGATTTATCAGCCTTCAATCCCATCAATTTCCCTAACACAATTTCCTGTCTAATAAGGATTTCCTTCAGTTCCTCCTTCTCACTAGACCCTCGGTTGCCAATATTTCCAGAAGGTTATTTGTGTCTTCCTTCGTGAAGACAGAACCGAAGTATTTGTTCAATTGGTCTGCCATTTCTTTGTTCCCCATTATAAATTTACCTGATTCTGACTTCAAGGGACCTACGTTTGTCTTCACTAATCTTTTTCTCTTCACATATCTATAGAAGCTTTTGCAGTCAGTTTTTATGTTCCCAGCAAGCTTCCTCTCATATTGTATTTTCTCCCTCCTAATTGAACCCTTTGTCCTCCTGTGCTGAATTCTAAATTTCTCCCAGTCCTCAGGTTTGCTGCTTTTTCTGGACAATTTATATGTCTCTTCCTTGGATTTAACACTATCCCTAATTTCCCTTGTTAGCCACGGTTGAGCCACCTTCCCCGTTTTATTTTTACTCTAGACAGGGATGTACAATTGTTGAAATTCATCCATGTGATCTTTAAATGTCTGCCATTGCCTATCCACTGTCAACCCTTTAATATCATTCGCCAGTCTATTCTAGCTAATTCACGTCTCATACCATCGAAGTTAACTTTCCTTAAGTTCAGGACCCTAGAACGTACACGCCGGCTGCTGCACGACCTCAGATGACCCAGAGTCCGCCATCAATCGTTAATGCGAGGCAGTTAACATCCTGTTGGCGTTGTGGAGCTGATCATCGGGCCCATCAATGCCGCTTCAAGCACTATGCGTGCAATGGCTGCAGATCAATGGGACACCTCCATCGAATGTGCAGGCGAGCTGCAAACCCTGCAAACCCTGCAATCCACCACATTACAGAGGAAAATCGATCCACGGTGGATCAGGCTGAATTGGAAATTCGAACCGAGGAGGCAGAAGTGTAGGGGTACACATCTTCACCACTAAATGTCCACCAATAATGTTAAAAGTTGAACTGAACAGAATTCCAATATCCATGGAACTAGACACGGGTGAAAGTCAGTCCATAATGAGCCAAAAGGCCTTCGACAGGCTGTGGTGCAACAAGCCACACAGGCCCAAGCTTAGGCTCATTCACACCAAGCTAAGAACTTACACCAAGGAACTGATCCCTGTAATTGGCAGTGCAGAAATCAAAGTCTCCTATGATGGGGCAGTGCACAAACTCCCACTATGGATTGTGCCAGGGGATGGCCCCACACTGTTTGGCAGAAGCTGTCTGGGAAAAATCTGCTGGAACTGGGACAACACCCGAGCGCTTTCGTCTGTCGACGACGCTTCATGTGCCCAGGTTCTGAGCAGATTTCTATCGTTGTTCGAGCCAGGCATTGGAAGCTTCTCGGGGGCGAAAGTGCAAATCCATTTGGTTCCTGGTACGCAACCCATCCACGACAAGGCACGGGCGGTACCGTATATGATGCGAGAGAAAGTGAAAATTGAACTGGAGAGGCTGCAGCGAGAAGGCATCATTGCGCCGGTGGAATTCAACAAGTGGGCCAGTCCAATTGTCCCGGTACTTAAAGGTGACCGCACGGTCAGAATTTGTGGTGACTATAAAGTAACGATTAATCATTTTTCGCTACAGGACCAATACCCGCTACCCAAAGTAGATGACCTATTTGCGACCGTGGATGGAGGGAAGACATTCACCAAGTTGGACCTGACCTTAGCCTACATGACGCAGGAGCTGGAGGAATCTTCGAAAGGCCTCACCTGCATCAATACGCACAAAGGTCTGTTGATCTATAACAGATGCCCGTTCGGGATTCGGTCGGGCGTGGCAATCTTCCAATGGAACATGGAGAGCCTGCTAAAGCCAGTTCCTTGCACCGTGGTTTTCCAGGACGACATAATGGTTACAGGTCAGGACACCATCGATCACTTGAAGAATCTGGAAGAGGTTCTTAGTCGGTTGGATCATGTGGAACTCAGGTTGAAATGCTTGAAGTGTATTTTCCTGGTGCCAGAGGTCGAGTTCTTGGGAAGAAGAATCACAGCAGATGGCATCAGACCCACCAGCGCCAAGATGGAAACCATCAAGAACGCGCTGAGACCACAGAACGTGACGGAGCTGCGAGCATTCCTGGGACTCCTCAACTATTTTGATAATTTCCTACCCGGGTTAAGCATCTTGCTAGAACCCCTACATGTGCTACTGCGCAAGGGAGATGACTGGGTATGGGGGAAATCACAAGAGGCTGCCTTTGAGAAAGCCAAAAATCTGTTGTGTTCAAACAAACTGCTTGTTCTGTATAACCCATGTAAATGATTAATGCTAGCTTGTGATGCGTCGTCATATGGGGTCAGGTGTGTATTACAACAGGCTAACGACTCGGGGATTTTACAACCGCTCGCCTATGCATCCAGGAGTCTGTCCCAGGCCGAAAGGGCCTACAGCATGATTGAAAAAGAGGCTCTGGTGTGTGTTTACGGGGTGAAAAAAATGCACCAGTACTTGTTTGGCCTCAAGTTTGAGCTTGAAACTGACCATAAGCCGCTCATATCGCTGTTCTCAGAGAGCAAAGGGATTAATACCAATGCCTCTGCCCGCGTCTGAAGATGGGCGCTCACGCTGTCGGCATACAACTATGTAATCCGCCACAGACCAGGCACAGAGAACTGCACTGATGCTCTCAATCGGCTACCATTGACCACCACTGGGGTGGAAATGGCACAGCCTGCAGACTTGCTCATGGTAATGGATGCATTCGAAAACGAAAAGTCACCCGTTACAGCCCGCCACATCAGGACCTGGACCAGCCAAAGTCCTTTACTGTCCTTGAAAAAAAAAAAATGTGTCCTCCATGGGAGCTGGTCCAGCGTCTCAGCGGAGATGCAGGAGGCGATGAAGCCGTTCCACAGTCGCAAAGATGAAATGTCCTTCCAGGCGGACTGTCTGTTGTGGGGTAAATATGTGGTCTTGCCCAAGAAAGGCAAAGAAACGTTCATTCGTGACCTACACAGCACCCACCCAGGCATTGTAATGATGAAATCCATAGCCAGATCCCATGTGTAGCGGCCCGGCATCGACTCAGATTTAGAGTCATGCGTGCACCAGTGCAACACTTGCTCTCAACTGAGCAATGCACCCAGGGAGGCACCGCTAAGAGTGTGGTCGTGGCCCTCCAAACCGTGATCGAGGATCCACATTGACTATGCGGGCCCATTTCTCGGCAAAATGTTCTTGGTTGTCGTGGCTGCTTATTCAAAATGGATTGAATGTGTAATAATGTCTGTAAGCATGTCCACTGTCACCATCAAAAGCCTACGAGCCATGTTTGCTGCACACAGCCTGCCTGATGTCCTAGTCAGCGACAATGGGCCGTGTTTCAAGGAATTCATGATCCGCAATGAGATCAAGCACGTCACATCTGCCCCGTTCAAGCCCGCATCCAACGGCCAGGCAGAACGGACAGTTCAGACCATTAAGTAAAGCTTGGAACGTGTGTCGGAAGGCTCCCTGCAGACCCGGCTGTCCCAAGTGTTGCTCAGCTACCGCACCCAGACCACACTCGCTTACTAGGGTTCCCCCAGCCGAGCTGCTCATGAAAAGGGCACTTAAAACAAGGCTCTCTCTTGTCCACCCTGATCTCCATGATCACGTGGAGGGCAGGCGGCATCAACAAAGTATGTACCCTGATCACGCAAATTTGTCACACGATATTGAGGTCAATGATCCTGCGTTTGTATTCAATTATGGACATGGTTCCAAATGGCTCGCTGGCACGGTCATAGCCAAAGAAGGGAGCAGGGTGTTTCAGGTCAAATTGGCCAATGGACTAACGTGCAGAAAGCATTTGGACCAAATCAAATTGCAGTTCACTAACAGCTACGAACAACCAGAAGAAGACACCACCAACTTTGACCCTCCAACACACACACAAGTGGCAACCAACATCATGGTTGACCACGAAGCCGAGCTCACCATCCCCAGCAGCCCGGCAAGGTCAGCTGCCCAGCAGCCCAGTGAAGAACTGACCAACTCACCCACACCCGCATTTGTACCGAGACGATCGACAAGGGAGCGAGAAGCCCCAGATCATCTCACCTTGTAAATAAGTGTACTATTGACTTTACGAGGGAGTGATGTTATGTATTTAAGCCTTGGTAACCTGTATCACACCACCACCAGAGGGCCTACCTGTTCGAGTCCCAAGGGATCCCAGCATCCCTTGGGAACACTGTATATAAGCCGGCCAACCACGCGGTACCTGCACTCTGGAGTCTTATTAAAGGAGCTAAGGTCACACTTACTCATTGCTCACAGTACTCAGTTTCATCCTTTATTATGAGCTTATCACTATGGATGTAAAAGATCCCATGCCACTATTTCGAAGAAGAGCAGGGGAGGTATCCCCAGTGCCTGGGCCAATATTTATTCATCAATCAACATTAAAAAAACAGCTTATTTGGCCATTATCACATCGCTATTTGTGGGAGCTTGCTGTGCACATATTGACTGCCGTGTTTCCTACATTACAAAAGTACTTCTTTGGCTGTAAAGTGCTTTGAGACATCCGGTGGGCGGAAAAGGCGCTATATAAATATGTCATTCTTTCTTTTTTAGCGCTGCGTAATGTCGAGGAAGCAGCGGTGGCCGTCTTCCATCAGCTTGTGGCACGTCCCGTGGCGTCCTCCATTTTCAAAGTCCCAGCATTGCTGCCGTTATGAAATATCGCCCCACAAAGAAAAATGACAGAGTGGTGAGGTCATGATGACTTAATGGGCCCAAGTTTGCCCTCCCTGGAATTGCTCCGGTTTTTTTGGAGCAACTAGATTTTTCTGGAGTATGTTAAAAATCGCAATTCTGCCCATTTAATTTGCTCCAGTGTACGTGAGTTAGTTAGGTTTTCTTTAAGTTTCATTTTTTTTTCAAAAGGGGGCGTTACCAGCCACTTATGCCTGTTTTGGCCATTTAAGCAAGTTTAGACAGCTAAAAGTTACTCCAAACTAACTTAGGCCAGCATATGTGGCCACTTATGTCCGCACAGAAAAAACTTGCAGTTAATTAAGAAATCAGTGCAGGTAGCCAGAGATTGTGGGGCGGGTGGGGGGAGGGAAGTGAGAGGACTTTGCAAAGCACTAAACACCTTCACAACAACATTAAAGAAGCATAAATACATTTAAAGCACCAAGCACTAAACAAAGCACAAAAATAAGCATTCAATAACAAATAAAAAATACAAGAAAGCTAAGAGGACCTGCAGCTAGCACCAAGACTTGCAAAGCACTAAACAACTAGATTAAAAATGGAATGGTAAACTAGCAAATACATTACAGCAAGTCCTGTAAATAAAAGTTTCAGCCAAACTATTTTACTGAATTCCTTTTGAAAGCAGATGAAGAGTAAACTTGAATGTAAATCAAAGAAGAATTTAGGACCACATATTCAATCAATAAATAAATAAATAAACAAATAAAAAATAGAAGTCCTACCTTCAGTAAAACTTTACTGCAGAAAAACACTAGTAGCTGGCCGCCGATGAGAGAGCCCATTCGACCAGGGCTAGGGGCGGTAAGTCACACACCGGGAGGCTAGGCTCAACGCGGCATCAGTAAGGTGCAGTGGGGGGTGGGGGGAGGGAAGGCTGAATGCGGCATAGGGGAAATGATGACAAAGGCCCAGCTCAGGTGGATTGGTCCCCTGGTTCCAATGCCTGGTACGAGGCAACCCAAGAAGGTATTCTACAATGATTCGAAGCCGGTAACTGCTCTCATTGTGGTCAGTTCAAAAGATATATAGTTTGCCAAAAGACCGATCTTAAAAATGTGGCATCCCAGTTGACACATTAGAGTATGCTGCTTATGATCGGAACATTGATAAAAGATGATTCACAAAGGCACAACAAGTCGTATCCAGCTAGCTGGAGAAAAGAGAAATCAAATCAAAAGAATAAGATTAGCCGACGGGGCGGTGGGGGGCAGGGGGGGTCGGGGGCGGGTGCAGGGGTGGGGGGTGGTGGGGAGGGAGGCTAAACGCGGCAGGGAAAGCCGATGAGGGAGCCCATTTGGCCAGGTGACGTGCTTTGGGCCCCTCCCACACAGCCTGCAGAGATTCTGGGGGCAAGAGTTACTGCACATGCGTGCACACTCTAGCACGCATGTGCAGAGGTCCCGGCACTATTTTCAAGGAGTGGGGACAATACCTAGGTAAGTTTTGGGCACCATTTTTAGTGTAGAAAGTCGGCACACCTCATGGAGGTGCGCCGTTTTAAGTGGGAGGGGGGCAAACTTGGGCCCAATGTCACCACGATGAACTTCGACCCTAGCGCTTAGTTTAGTGCTAGGTCTTAAGCATGCCAGGTAAACCCAGTGTGTGTGACAGAGGCACTGTCAGCATCTCTTAAAGGGACACACACATCTTTCAGGTAAGTTTGCATTTAAGCTTTTATCTGGCCTTTTTTGATTTTACTGGAGTAGTGGCTTGCTGCAATAGATAAGTGTGTAGGGAGAACTGCTGGACATTTTCAGGGCCTTGGATGGTAAAGGAAGGCCTCTGAGAAGACAGAAAATGCTGCAAATACTCAGCAGATCAGGCAACATCCGTGAAGAGAGAAACAGAGTTCACATCTCAGGTTGCGACATTGCCTGACCTGCTGAGTATTTCCAGCATTTTATGCTGACAATTCAGATTTACAGATTCCACTCGCAGAGTGAAGAGGAAGACACAGAAGAGGAAGAAGCTGAAGAGTAGGAAGCAAAAGAGGAGGAGGCAGAAGAGGAGGAGGCAGAAGGAAAGATGCAACTCAGACAGTCCCTTTCTGGTCGGGATATCTGGGATGGAATTATCTGCCTGCAGTCCCAGTGACCACAGCACCAATGCCGCGTTCAACATTAGTCTCACACCTTACCTTCCCTCCGTTACTGACCATCATAGAGTCCTCTAGGCCACCATGCTGAAATAAAAGCCACCACAAAGCAAATTTTCCAATCCAACTTTCTCCATCTAACCATCCAATAGAACATCAAGAAATCAACTAATCACCCTTATGCATTCTCTTAATGACTGTCTTGTGTGTGCCTATGTCTATCCTACTGGTATCACACAGTGTTACCCCAGTGGCTGCAGCATGGCTGGTGGAAGGCTGCTGACTTTCAGTGGGGGGACACTGCAAATGGCCTTGCTGGTCGACCTTGAGGAGCTGGTGGCTGGGAGTGTCGATCGAGTGACGGTGTTTCTTCTTCTTCTTCACTCTCCTTTCCCTCTTCTTGGTCACCCTCTGGCTGAGCAGACTGCATTTCTTGGGTGTCTGAAATGAGGAAAGTGTAATGAGATAATGTATAGTGCCCTCTAGCTAGGAGGTATCGACATACTGTATAGTACCTTCTAGCTAGGAAGTATAGGGAGCTGTATTGAGAGAGAGGGTCTGTGAAGAAACACCATCTTAAAGCTCCACATGGCTGTCTGAGATCTCCCAAATAAATAGAGTTAAGTTGAACTAAGAGTGTTCAAGAGACGATAAAATACAGAAGGCACAAACGTGGAGTTGTGGTGAGGGCAGGGCAGGAAAACAAGAGGGGCATGCGAGAAAGGAGATAATGTATGTGGATACCAGCACCTTGTATCCTTTCAGCCCCGCTGCTGGCCAGGGCTCAGCCATGCCCCTACTAAGAATGGCCAGCACCATCTCCTCCAAGGGAGTGAGGTGAAACTGGGAATGTTAGGTGTGTCTTGTGATTGGTACAGCTTGTTGGTAGGTGAGTGATGGGGGCGGGGGGTGGGGAGGGGGCAGGGGGGGGCAGGGGTTGTGCATTGAGCAGTGTGTGAGGATAGGAAACAGCTTTTGAAGATGCATTCACTGACCGTGACCAGTGGTCTGAGGTCATGAAGCTTCTTTGGGCACTGGAGCTGGCAGTGATGGTCTCGGTGATGGAGTCCCACATCCTTCTTTTTGGAGGAGGACCTCTCTTGCAGTGTTGACTCTCTGCACAAAGCTGGAGTGCTGCGTGTGATACCCTGGGTGCTCCTTCCCTGGCTTGCTGAACCATTTGTGTTAGCACCTTTTCCATTTTTTGAGGTCCGGAAGGGAATTCAGCTTTGTGCTAAAAACTCCCATTTGTGACTTTTTTAAAATATTTATTTCTTTTTGAAAGGCAGTAAGGGCTGAAAACTGCATTTTTGCACTTTATTTTAATTTTTATCAGTTCTGACGCATTGCCCCTTTAATTCATAGCATTTTTAATTGCCCACAATTCATCGCAAACTCTCCAGCCTCGCTCCCAAAGGCTGCAAGAAGCTGCTCGTGACTCGCGGCCTTCCGCGAGAGGTGTGCGCCAGACGGACTGGAGTGCATCATCACCCCCATCAACCAAATTTTAATTTGACTGTTTAATACCCAAATTTTAATTTGTTAATTTGTCAGTTTTATAGTTTAATTAAAATAGTTGTAAGAAGCTGGCATGCCACTCCTGGATGGGAACTTCGGGCCGGAGGCCTCCACTAATGCCACGAGGAGAGTGTTACACTGTAACTTAGCGCTGGCCTACAAATCTCCAGCCCCCAGAGCAAATTTTTGCCTGGTAGCGCTGCGGCCATTTTCAGTGGTCATAAACCCGAGGCAGGCTTTTGCCGATGTCCAATTTCTAGGCCCTTTTGTCTTAATTTAAGTAATGTTGAAAACTTGCCTCAAGTGTTTGACTGTACTCTTGCTGTTCTGCTATCTGTTATGTTTGTTCAGTCTTTAATCTTATCTTGTTTTCTTTCAGATTTTCTTTGGTTGTATTATATGGCTATTTTAATCAAATTATAAGTTCCAAAAATAATTGTGAAAGTTTACAAAAATGTAGCAATTATTTAAGACTACAGGTAGGATATTGCGAGCATATGTTAAGTTCAAAACATTGAAAGAAGCGAGGAGACTATTTTAGAGAGTTAGCGATAATGATAATGATAAGCTCACTAGGTTAAATTGGCTATACCAATAGATAAGTATAACCCCGATTCCCATCTTCAAGTGATTTTAAAGTGCATCATCCACTCAAGCAATTTTCCCTTGGGGACTATCTGATTAAGTATTTAAAATGCATTTTAAATGTAATCATTTTCTGTCTTAAAGCATTACATATACAGATATCATGGTGTTGTTGCACTCAGCATGAAAATCTTCACTTCTCATAATGTTCAGTATAATGCAATGATCATTCATCTGACAGGCATTGGAATACATTTTGCTGTCATCAATCTGCTTGCATAACAAGTGCAGTAAAAATATAACATCCGTGGGAGGCTTTTCTCGCATGATCATTTTAAGTGGGATGTGATCAGATACGTTTTACTTAATTAAACCATTTGCTAAGAGGGCATTTTGCTATGATCTGCCCTCCTGTAAATGGGAGCTTTATTACATATTTAATTTGAATATTAATAATACATTCTTGCACTTACCTCATTACATGGCTAATTTTATTCTGTAATGTAATTAAAACTCAGTTCTTTTGAAGCTAATTGGAGACCTTTGTTGATCCAGTCCTTTATGCAAAGTATGTGGCACTGACAAATGAACTCATCCCTTTAGATTTGCTTTAGGCTGTGAAAAACAGGAAAAAAAATCTTACCTGAAAGCACGTACTAATCATGAACATGTCAGCCTATGGTTATCGACTGTTCACTGCATGCACAATTAGAAGCATTTTAATTAAGGATGAGGTAGTAGAAAATGCTAAAAAGTTACAGTTAAAATAAATTCCTTCACTTGCCATTCTAGGTTCCCATGCAACATTCTGGACCGTGAACTTCTCCATGTGCTTCGGAGGTGCTGTTTCATGGTAGATCAGCAGAAGGCACGATTTAAACAGGGCAAGACACGTAATGACACTTTCCCTCCTCCATTGTTGTTATATAGTATTCCAATAAGTAATCAGGCTGGGAATTGGTAACATTGACACAAGTGGGAAAAGCAAGGTTGAAGAACAGGTGGATTTGAATCTCAGGTGTATAGTTTCCAGAATCCGAGTCAAGATGCAACAGCTGGAGCTATTCGGTTACCTCAGAGTGCACACCTTACAATGACAAAATAAATCCAAATCCTCAGACATTGTTCGTAGTCGTCCTGTGTGTACAATGTTGTCTCCCGGCTTTATCTTCAAAGCACTTCACATACTTTGGGAAAAATTGATCAGAACTGAAACCATAAGTTGAAAATATTCCTGACGTGAAAGGTGCTAAGAAGAAAAATCTTCCAGACCTCAAGGATGGTCTGTGGGCAATTTCTGCAGGGAGGCAGAAAGAATGGTCACTTCTGATATCTCACAACTGCAGCTAGTCAAGTTTTGTTTTAGATCTTGGTAATTCAAATTATGGGCTGGATTTTCGGTTCTGCTCATTTTGGAGTGGTAATGGTGGTGGGGCGGTAAAGTTTGTGCTCAGGAACAGTTTGCTCCTCAGTCAGCAAAATTCATCATCTGGGCCCTGAGTGTGGCATTATACACCTCTCTTTGGGCGCTAGGCCAGCTGAGCAAGCGAAAATCCTGAGCTAAACAGCCAGCCTCGGAGCGCTGCAAGAGAGGACTGGGGGGCAACAAAATGCCCAACAAAAACATTCCCAATAAATAACTCATGCCACCACATCATAAGTCGCAAAAAAAATAAAATAAAAAACAATTACACTTACCTCAGGTTAGTTCGAGGTTACTTACCTCTCTGCAGCCGCTATAGTTCGGACCGCCCGCTTTCAGAGGTGGTCCCAGCATGGCGCTCTATGGAGTGCTAAGGGTCAGGTGGCAGCCAGAAATCCAGCTGGTGTTGCAATCAGGGGCACTGCAAACCGGCTCGCCTCTTCCGGGAGGTAATGCTCTGCTAACCATCGGAACCAACATCGAAAGTTCCAGTGGGCCTTTGGAAGCTGGCCGACTGCCTGGAAGTGCTAACCACTGCCATTGCCGCCTCTCCAGGGCACTAACAGGGGCAGCAAAAGCCCAAAAATCCTGCCCTTTAAAATCTTTCTGCAGAACTCGAGTCCCCTTACGTACTACTTCTCTGTCATACCTCATTGATTCTGCTCCGGCCAATTCACTGTAAGTTATGTGACCCCATATCCTTTACAGTCCCTCTTCTCTGCACCATGTCTTATGAAATACACACCAATGATTGCTAATTCCTTGGTCTCTGGCCAAAATATTGCTGTGTCCAATTCACTTCTGTCACTGCTGAGCTGACAGTTCAAAATACTCCCCATTCATTATAGGTTAACTAACTCATGTTCAAATACAATATTGACATTTCAACTTGACTGTGCAGCTGCTGTATGTATTGTTAATTAAGAGCATCCAGGAGGGTGCTGAGCACCTCAAGTCTTGTTGCCGAGAGCATGCAGAAAGCAAACGCAGGCAGCGGAAGGAGCTTGCGGAAAACCAGTCCCACCCACCCTTTCCTTCAATCATTGTCTGTCCCACCTGTGACAGAGACTGTAATTCCCATATTGGACTGTACAGTCACCTGAGAACTCATTTTTAGAATGGAAGCAAGTCTTCCTCAATTTCGAGGGACTGCCTATGATGATGATGGTAATTAATGACCATAGCAAAACCGAAACAAGCACAAATTTTTTCTGGAAGTTTAAGGATAATCAGAGCAGTTCTAAATGCGAATGGATACTTCGATGGCATTCTCTATTGGGAGTACATTACAGCCTATAAATTTACTTTGTGGCTATTAATTAGTGAAGAAAGTAAAGAATGACCCTTGATGACAAAGTTCTGGCAAAATGTCAGACACATGCAAGCGAGCTATGAAACCAAGGATAAACACTGCAGGTTCAGCCGAAACGATCCTTACAATTAATACAGTCTCCCCAATCACATAGAATTACATAGAATTTTACAGTTCATAAACAGGCCATTTGGCCCAACAGGTCCACGCCCGGTGTTTTATGCTCAACACGAGCCTCCTCCCATCTTACTTCATCTTACCCTTTCACCATACCTTTCTATTCCTTTCTCCCTTATGTACTTATCTGGCTTCCCTTTAAATGCATCTATGCTATTCATAGAAACATAGAAACATAGAAAATAGGTGCAGGAGTAGGCCATTTGGCCCTTCAAGCCTGCACCGCCATTCAATGAGTTCATGGCTGAACATGCAACTTCAGTACCCCATTCCTGCTTTCTCGCCATACCCCTTGATCCCTCTAGCAGTAAGGACTACATCTAACTCCTTTTTGAATATATTTAGTGAATTGGCCTCAACAACTTTCTGTGGTAGAGAATTCCACATGTTCACCACTCTCTGGGTGAAGAAGTTTCTCCTCATCTCGGTCCTAAATGGCTTACCCCTTATCCTTAGACTGTGACTCCTGGTTCTAGACTTCCCCAACATTGGGAACATTCTTCCTGCATCTAACCTGTCTAAATCCGTCAGAATTTTAAACATTTCTATGAGATCCCTTCTCATTCTTCTGAACTCCAGTGAATACAAGCCCAGTTGATCCAGTCTTTCTTGATTTGCCAGTCCCACCATCCCGGGAATCAGTCTGGTGAACCTTCGCTGCACTCCCTCAATAGCAAAAACATCCTTCCTCAAGTTAGGAGACCAAAACTGTACACAATACTCCAGGTATGGCCTCACCAAGGCCCTGTACAACTGTAGTAACACCTCCCTGCCCCTGTACTCAAATCCCCTCGCTATGAAAGCCAACATGCCATTTTCTTTCTTAACCGTCTGCTGTACCTGCATGCCCACCTTCAATGACTGATGTACCATGACACCCAGGTCTCGTTGCACCTCCCCTTTTCCTAATCTGTCACCATTCAGATAATAGTCTGTCTCTCTGTTTTTACCACCAAAGTGGATAACCTCACATTTATCCACATTATACTTCATCTGCCATGCATTTGCCCACTTACCTAACCTATCCAAGTCACTCTGCAGCCTCATAGCATCCTCCTCGCAGCTCACACTGCCACCCAACTTAGTGTCATCCGCAAATTTGGAGGTACTACATTTAATCCCCTCGTCTAAATCATTAATGTACAATGTGAACAGTTGGGGCCCCAGCACAGAACCTTGCGGTACCCCATTAGTACCCCACCTGAACTACTCCTTATGGTAGCGAGTTCCACATTCTCACCACTCTCGAAGTAAAGAAGTTACTCCTGAATTCATTGTTAGATTTATTAGTGACTATCTGGTCTTTATGGCCCCTAGTTTTGGACTCCCCACTAGTGGAAACATCGGGGTAGAAATTAAGCGAGAATGGCAGCGGGAAATGGACGCGAGTGAATCAGCCGCCTGTTAAACTCCACGGCCAATGTTCAGCTCCATTGACTTCAAGAGAATTGAATATTAAGCAGGGCGTAGAACAGGCAGCTGATGTGACACCGCCCATGACCAAGTTCTACCCCATCCTCTCCATCTCCATCCTATCGAACCCCTTCATAATTTTAAAGACCTCCTCAGAATTCTCTTTACTCATGAAAGGACAAGATTGTTCAGTCTTTTCTGATGGTTGCATTCTCTCAGCTCTGGTATCATCCTTGTAAATCATTTTCGCACTTTGTCCAGTGCTTCTATAGTCTCTCTGCAATATGAAGACCAGAATTGCGCACAGTACTCTATGTGTGGTTTAACCAACGTTCTATGGGGGCAAATTGTGTATTGCCCCGGTTGGGGTGGTAACAGCTGCGAGGTGGGACTTCCTGCGGCAGGTGCAGAAGTCTCGCCTCACCAGCTAAATTGGGCTTACCACCCCCGAGAGAAAATGGAGTGCAAAATCTCGTGCTCGACTTCCTCTCGGGGGCGGGACCAGGCGCTAACCATTGCGTAGTGACGCGCAATGCTGGTGACAACACAGGGCCCTCCTCTTCCATTAAAGGGGAGGGCAGGCTGTGGACTCTGCATTAGGGAGCAGGGGCTACTGCTAGACTACTAGGGAGCGGAGTGCCATGGCAGCAACATGGCACATAAGCAGAGTGCTGGGCTACTACATCACGACACGGATTCCACAATATGAGGATGAGAAGGTTGCGACCTGTAAGTCGGCTATTTAAAACATTTTCACTGCCGCACCTCCCCTTTAATTTTTGCCCCAGGCGCGGCCAAAAGCCCGGTATGCACCACGCGAAGCTGTCGTGGGCATTGCCCGTGGCAGCCTCACAGGGCTCTACCAAATCTTCCCTCCGGGGCGAAAACAGGTCGCTGCGCATGGTGATGACGTCTGCAACAGCCCGGGGCGCTATCAGTTAGCGGCGCCGCTAAACTCCGTGAAATTTCGCAGGAATTGGTTGCATGTGTCACGCCCGGGCTAAAAGTCATGCTAATGGGAGGCGCAAATCACCAGAATTTTTCATCCAAAGTAAAAATAAAAGAAAGACTTGCATTTCCTGTAGCACCTTTCATGACTCAGGACGTCCTAAAGCGCTTTACAGTCAATGAAATACAATGAAGTATCAAATCGAATGATCCCCAAGCATTTGAAAGGTATTTATTCGTATTAAAGTCATCAGTTGGTGCATTAACAAATATATAATTGTTATAAATAGAGTTGAACTGACATTGAACTGTACATGTAACAGTTTTCATCACAATATTAATGCATAGCTTGCTATGATCTTAAAATGCCCCAAATTGTTTGTCAGTCCTTTTTTTCAGCAATAATCCACAGAATTCACTGATGCCATGATTGCTGTTCTTTTTTAATCTGCCTGCATTCATATTTGCAAAACTTGATGCTGCAATGTCTTATGCTGGAGACATCCTGAAAAGCCAACTGGTAATCAGGAATTAAATCACTGGCAAAACTGCCATCACTTGAGGACTGGGACTAGAATCCGACTGGACTTAAATAGCCTGAAGCACTGCATAATCATAGAGAGGATCAATCCCAAGCAATCTACTTTTCAAGCGCGGTATTCTCATTTAGTTCACTGTATCTATACCTGTTGATGCTTGAATTTTCTACAGAATCTGTTTTGTTACTGTTGTTTTAACAAATAACACTTTGAAGTTATGATTATATTTCATTGACCAGGTTGTCTCCTCAACTGCACAGAAGGCCTTGGGAGCTGTCCAAGACCTTATATACTGTCATTCAGAACAAAATAAATCCTGAGGCCACAAATATTGGTATTCACCTCCATCCTTCTCTGTCTAGTTGCTGTCGGAGTGATTTCCGAAGAATAGATGTGTGTGAGCTGACTACCAGTGCACCGGTAGAACGAAGACCAATTTCAACATGGACTGTGTACCATCAGGCTTTGATTATGGACAGGTATTGAAAATGGTATTTACATAGAATCACATAGAATATACAATACAGAAACAGGCCATTCAGCCCCACTGGTCCATGCCTGGGTTTATGCTCCACACGAACATCCTCTTACCCCTCTTCATCCAACTTGATCAGCATATCCTTCTATTCCTTTCTCCCTCACACGTTTATCTACCATCCCCTTAAATGCATCTGTGCTATTCATGTCAACTACTCCTTGTGGTAGCGAGTTCCACATTCTAAGCATTCTCTGGGTAAAGATGTTTCTCTTTTGAATTCCCTATTGGATTTATTAGCGACTATCTTGTATTTATGGCAGTGTGTATTTACAACACCAAAGTTCTGATTGGTCCCTTTGGATGACAAGACCCGATTTCTGATTGGTCCACTTGGAGGATAAGACACACCCAGCAGTTTGTTTGGAATGTGTAATTAGATACTGAGTAATCGAGAACTTTGCCATGTATAACTTGATTCATTCTGACTGCCAGGCTCCAGACAGAGCTCAAAATACTGCTTTCCAAGAACAGCAGGGCTCACCCTCGCAGGTTAGGACCTTCTTCTCCCTCACTCCCCAACAAGTTCCTGACCTTTCCCCACCCTTCAAGTTCATGACCTTATCCCCTCCAACAAGTTCCTGATCTTCTCCCCCAACCCTGCACCCACTGCCCCCGAGTTCCTGATCTCTCCCTCGAGATCCTGACTCCCCAACCAGTTCCTGACCTTCCCACCCCCAAGTTCCTGACGTTCTCCTCCCCACCTTTCCCGAGCTCCTGACGTCTCCCTACGCTAGATGGGGCATTGTGTGTGGGTAATGGATTGTTTACGTGTTTATTGGGTATGAAGTGAATAGTGACAGTGTCCTGACTTCTGGATTTCGTCCAGTCCAATGAGAGAAACCAACCAGGTGTAGGGGGAAGAGGGAAAACATGGCGCAGGTGTAGAGGGGATGGAGGTGGGGTTGGAAGAACGTGATCCGTGTCTAACCTTCGATCCCCTCTTTTCTCTATCCCACTTTGATCTCCTCTCTCTTCCCCTCTCCTATCCGCTTCGATCCCCTCTCCTCTTCCCCCCTGATCCCGTCTCCTCTCCCCCCCCCGATCTCCTCTCCTCTCCCCCCCTCGATCCCCTCTCCTCTTCCCCCCTCAATCCCCTCTCCTCTCCCCCCGATCCCCTCTCCTCTCCCCCCCCCGATCCCCTCTCCTCTCCCCTCCCCCCCGATCTCCTCTCCTCTCCCCCCGATCCCCTCTCCTCTCCCCCCCTCAATCCCCTCTCCTCTCCCCCTCGATCCCCTCTCCTCTTCCCTCCTCAATCCCCTCTCCTCTCCCCCCAATCCCCTCTCCTCTCCCCCCCCCGATCCCGTCTCCTCTCCCCCCCCGATCTCCTCTCCTCTCCCCCCCTCGATCCCGTCTCCTCTTCCCCCCTCAATCCCCTCTCCTCTCCCCCGATCCCCTCTCCTCTCCCCCCCCCGATCCCCTCTCCTCTCCCCCCCGATCTCCTCTCCTCTCCCCCTCGATCCCCTCTCCTCTCCCCCCCCGATCCCCTCTCCCCCCCGATCTCCTCTCCTCTCCCCCCCGATCCCCTCTCCTCTCTCCCCCTCGATCCCCTCTCCTCTCCCCCACGATCCCCTCTCCTCTCCCCCCTCGATCCCCTCTCCTCTCCCCCCCCGATCCCCTCTCCTCTCCCCCCCCCGATCCCCTCTCCTCTCCCCCCCCCGATCCCCTCTCCTCTCCCCCACGATCCCCTCTCCTCTCCCCCCCGATCTCCTCTCCTCTCCCCCCCTCGATCCCCTCTCCTCTCTCCCCCTCGATCCCCTCTCCTCTCCCCCACGATCCCCTCTCCTCTCCCCCCTCGATCCCCTCTCCTTTCCCCCCTGATCCCCTCTCCTCTTCCCCCCCTCAATCCCCTCTCCTCTCCCCCCTCAATCCCCTCTCCCCCCTCTCCTCTTCCCCCCTCAATCCCCTCTCCTTTCCCCGCCGATCCCCTCTCCTCTCTCCCTCCCGATACCCTCTCCTCTCCCCCCCTGATCCCCTCTCCTCTCCCCCCCTCGATCCCCTCTCCTCTCCCCCCCTCGATCCCCTCTCCTCTCCCCCCTCGATCCCCTCTCCTCTCCCCCCTGATCCCCTCTCCTCTTCCCCCGTCGAACCCCTCTCCTCTCCCCCCTGATCCCCGCTCTCCTTTCCCCCCTCGATCCCCTCTCCTCTCCCCTCCTCGATCCCCTCTCCTCTCCCCCCTCGATCCCCTCTCTTTTCCCCCCTGATCCCCTCTCCTCTTCCCCTGTCGAACCCCTCTCCTCTCCCCCCTGATCCCCGCTCTCCTTTCCCCCCTCGATCCCCTCTCCTCTTCCCCCCTCGATCCCCTCCCCTCTCCCCCTCAATCCCCTCTCCTCTTCCCCCCTCAATCCCCTCGTCCCCTTCTATCACCTCTCCTCTCCCCCTCTATCCCCTCTCCTCTACTCCTCTCGATCCACTCTCCCCCCCTCGATCCCCTCTTCTCTCCCCACCTCGATCCCCTTTCCCCCCCCCGACCACCAACAGATCTCCTGACCTTCTGCCCACGGAGCCGAGGGAAGTGCGGTAGTGCAGGTCGCAGCCACTGCACCGTTGCATACGGCACATGCGCGACTGGATCGAGTGCACATGCGCAGAGGGAGACAAAAATGCGGTGCAAATAAACATTCCATGTATTTATGGCCTCTCGTTCTGGTCTCTCCCACAAGTGAAAACATTTTCTCTATGCTTATCCTATAAAACCCTTTCATAAGTGTATACACCTCCATCAGGTCACTCCTCAGCCCTGTCTTTTCCCTTTTTTTAAATTCTATTATTAATAACCAGGACTGGTTATTTTTAACACTTGTAGTGACTTGAAACCAGATACTTGTCCCAGTCAGCTTTTCTGGTCAATAAGGGGAAATAAGACAAAGTGCATCTTGCACGCATTATTTGGAAACTGTATACTGAGTAAAAGGTTAAGGACAGGAGAAGAAAATCCATTGGTGCAAGCAATGTTTTGTTCGTGCACCAACGGAGGAATCCACTCTTCACAATTTATTTGCTACTTAACTCATTGATCATTTTCTCTGAAGTGATCACAGCTTTCCTTCCCCCTCCCACCCCGGAGTAATCATGGATAATTTATATATTTATAATTGTTCATGTTTTTCACTTCAAGCACCAAAGCCGCATTTATATGAAGCATAATGCACTGATCTGCTCTGATGGAACTGCTGAACAAACGTGCATGAAATATTTTGATTTAAAATGAAAATATGGATGATAAACTGAGCCACTGCTACTTACACAGAGGCATAAAATAAAGCTCAGGTGTTACATGGTATTTCACGTGGACAATTTTTAGAGAAAATCAATTTGCATGGAGTATATTCAAAATAGTTTCATCTTTAGGGGCTCAATTTTCCCCAATGCCGTTTTTTGGCGTATTGCAAGAGTTACGCCCGTTTTTTTTGGCCCTGACTACTCTAAAAAAAATAACTTGCAAGTTTCCCTGTTCAAATTTTTGAAATTGGTGCCGCGCAGCCTGTCCTTTAGCTTGGGCACCGAAAAAATGATGCCCCTCCTTCTGTGCATGTGCGAAAAAAAATTGCAGTTTTTGACGTGACTGCTATGGGCACGCAGGCCCAGTACACCTCCCGATCTGCATTCGGCCATTTTTAAAAGGTCACTTGTGTGTAGAACTTTAATTCTCAGTGGAAAAATCGGAGCTGCAATACAATATGCAACGCGGTTCAAGAACCAAGAATTTCTCACACGTTGAAGTGGAGGCACTAGTTACTGTAATTGAGGTCAGATGGCATGAGCTGGACACCAGCAGAGGTCACATAAAAGTTCCACCCAAAGAAATGAAGAAACGCTGGAACCAACTTGCAGAAGATTACTGTGCAATGGTGACCACCCCGAGGTCTAGAGGCCAGTGCAAAAAGAAATGGCAGGACCTTGGTCAAATAGTTAGTGTAAGTAATATTTTCATTTATTCACTGGAATTGCAATTGTAAATGTGACCATCTGCATGTCCCACCCAGCAGAAAGACATCCTCCCTAAAAAGTTATGTTATCATCTTTGCAGAGGAAGGTGGTGTAAAATGTAGATTCTTTTCTCTCAATCTGGTTCAGTAAAATTACTGAGTCGAATACCTCTTGTGCTTTGAACAAAGCAGTCTCTATTTTACCGGCCGGCAAGACCTATCAGACAGAAGATATACCCTCTGGATAGAGCGTACACACTCCCTACGGATAGGTGAAGTTACATCGTAAAGCGACAACAGTTATATATTCTCGGCAAAAGATAACAAGATAGGGCTAGAGTGACATCCAAGTTCAACCTATCTCTTTTGGTCCCTCTTTCCCTTTGTCCACTCATAAGCCGACCTAAGTATGGTCTGATTTTAAACAAAGACCTTCTGTTAATGTTTCAGGTTAATAACATGATTTAATAAGACCTTGAGGTTTTTCTGCAAGCTGTGGGTTTTGTTTCAATATGTGTTAGCGTTGTAACATTTCGCAGTCTCGGGTCCGAGATGTCATGGCTATTCCTCCATGAATTCTTTGTTAGCTTATACTGTCCCTATACAATTCCCACGTTCTCAACTTCAATGTCTCTATACATTTTAAACATTCACATTCCCCCCTTTTATCATTCCATGATAACACTTAGGATCATTCTAGGAGTAAAATGTATAGGGAATGTGAACACACCTAATATCCAGAAAAGTTCCCATTTTGCGCATAAACATAAGACATGTAGCTCTCGTTTCTGTCTCCCCTCCCATGCGCCGAAACTGTCATATATCAACATTATTATACAGACTGTGGCATACAGACAGTTTCATCTTATGGTTCAGGATTCAGATAAATAGTCCAATTATTTTGCTGATTAAAAGAGTTCAGTTTTCCCGTCTCTCTTCTCAGGTCACCGTCGGTGTAGCTGGCTGTCTATCACTACGGGTAAAAGTTCAAACTGGTCCACGTTCCAATTAGGATGCCAACGGCCTTGTTCAGCTATGGAGAAGAGGAAGTCTGGAACAGAAACAGGAGTTAGAATAACCAGTAAAATAGGTTCGTTAGAGGGTGGTGAGCTTGCAGTGGTGCAGGTGAACCCAGGCACTTTTCCCCTCAACCTTGGCTGCAGTGGGGGTAGTGAGTAACACCTGAAAAGGCCCCTCCCATTGTGGCTCTAATCCCTTCCGAATCCATACTTCCCTGGTGCCACGAGGGACAATTCGGGTAAAACTGGGAGGTCGAGGTGAGCATCTTGAACCTGGTTGTGAACTAGTCGCAGAGCCTGAGTCAGAGAAAGAACATAGGTGGTCATCAGTCGAGCTGAGATACCATATCTAGGAACAATTTCCCTCATTAACACCTTAACAACAGTTTGAGCCTTATTGTCCAGGGTAGGGTAGGCTTCAATCCATCTGCTAAACACATCTACTATTACTAACACATATTTGTAACACTGAACTCAATGTAGTCCAACTGAAATGTCTCAAAGGGATCTTCGGGTAGGGGCGTTTTACCCCAATCACAGGGGACTCCCTTCCCTGGATTATGTTGCTGGCTAACCAGGCAACGACTATTGATGTTCTGGGTGAGCGCCTGGAGTCTAGGGTGCCACCAAGTAGCCAAAAGTGTGTCACTCGTGGTCCTTGCTCCACAATGAGTAGCAAAATGCATACATTCAATAACCCATAGAGCCAACTTGTCAGAAATGCAAGTCTGTTCCGCGGGAGTGGTCCAGAGTTTAGAAACATTGTCATAAGTACATGCATAATATTTCCACAACAGTTTATCTTTTTCAGGAGCGTCCTCCTGTGCTTTTATAACATCTTGGATGATTGGCATTGGTTTTTCCGAGGCTAACTTATCCTTCGCAGGATTTTTAGTCTGACTCATAATTTTGGGCACTACCATCTGTTGGTCACGAGAGGCCTGTTTGGCCTCTTGGTCAGGACAACGATTCCCTATATCAACCAGAGAATTTCCGGTAGTGTGGGCGGTACATTTGACAATGGCAATGCGTTTGGGGAACATGAGGGCTTGCAACAAATCAGATACTAGCTGTTTATGAGATATCTCATTCCCCTGTGAGGTTAGGAATCCCCTATTTTTCCATAATTGTCCGAAATCATGGGCCAACCCAAAGGCATACCTAGAGTCGGTATAGATATTGACTTTGAGATCTTTGGCCAAGATACAGGCTCGAGTGAGGGCGAATAGTTCAGCTTGTTGAGCAGAATAGGCGGTTTCAAAAGCGGCAGATTCCAAGACCTGATTCTCCTGGTTTACTATGGCGTATCCTGAGATTCGTGTATCTTCTGGATTAATAGAAGTACTTCCGTCAACATACATAAACAATCATGACTGGGTTCTTCCTCATCTTGGGGTGGCTCAGTAAGAATACAGTCTGGATCTTCCATTGGTACATCAACTAAATCTTCCCTGACTGATGTGGCCTCTTAAGTTAAAGATAAGCAATCATGACTGGGTTCTTCCTCATCTTGGGGTGGCTCAGTAAGAAAACAGGCCGGATTAATTGCAGTACAGTGCCGAAAGGTCAGTTTAGGATTGCCTGTGATTTCAGTGGGTTCTGTCGGATAGAGGGCCAGTCCACATTGCCCTGCACTGGGATCTCAATCGGATCAATGGGAGTATAACCCACTTGGGAGGGGTCCTCTGCCCACACATGAGGATCCACATAGTCAGGTATGTCTGAGCCAGTATGATGCTGTAGAGTCGTTAAGACCTTCTCGGGGTCCCCATGAAATTGGACTGTTCGGCCATGTTTTACGATTTGCACATCCCGGCTGGTAGGGTCAGCCTCATCTATGGCCTTGCGTACCATAACTCCCAAATCTTTAGCATGGTGAGGGGCTAATACTTCACGAGCAATATGCGGTGCCATTGTTAGGGGCTGTTTCCACAGATTCTTATCCACTTCCACAAAATCTGCCTCTCTTTCCAGTCCAGTCACTCTAGCCCTTAATAGATTTCCCTTCACTTCTCCTTCGTGATCCTGATAAAAGTTCTGCAGGTCCTGATTCTTTCCACTGGGATCGTATGCTAGGGTCACGTGATAGGGTGCCTGCGGCAGGTCCAGAGACCACCACTGAGGGGTTCTAGTGGTATAATACTGCCGCTTAAGGGTTTCCTGTTTTACAATAATCCCATCATCTCCACACTCCAAATGCAACTGGAATTTGCAGAGGAGGTCTCTAGCCATCAAGTTACAGTCCAGATTGGTTGTGATAACAACTCGATGTTCCACCGATTCTTCCTGGTAACCCATTTTAGCCGGTTCTGACACTGGGAATGTCGAGATTTGTCCCAGGAATCCTGAAAGTTCCTGTGTTTCAGTAGAGGCAGGGAGTTTAAGCTTTGATTGTACAGAAGACATGAAGGCTCCCGTATCTATCAAAAAGGGTTGCCACTCATTCAGAATGGGTTCGTCGTCCGGGGAGGATCCCTGCACAATCAAGCTGCGTAGTCAATTGGGGGACAATTGACCAAAGGGGTTGTTCTGGGAGAAGTTAGTGTAAGATCCTCCTCCCCCCCCTTGCCCCCCTCCTCTTCCTCCTCTTCCTTTTCCATGCTGACGGTAGGGGCAATTTTTATTCCAATGTCCTTCCTGCCCACAATTAAAACAGTCAATTCCTCTTACCCAGTCCCGGCCTCTTCCCATACCATGCCGGGGACAATAGGGAGCTTTATTAGCAGGGCTCGGGCCGCTTGGTTGTTTAGTATAACCGTATCCTTGCTTATCCATCCAATCCTGTATGCAACACTGCGGTTCTATTGATCCTTCCTCCCGAGATGGCTCTTCCTTTCTAGTCACGTATTCAGTCTTGACCCAGGTTGGGGGCGCACCTCCCCCCTCCCCTTTCTTTTCCTGCCAATAATATCTAACTGCCCTTTCCATTTGTCCGGATAGCGTGAGCAATCAAATAGTTGTTCGAAGATCACATAGACATCTATAGTGGGGTGGTCTGCAGCTTGTTGTGCATCAGGGTTTGGCATTGGTCTGACAGGGAATTGGTGTCAGGATTTTGGGATCTTGGAAATCATTCCTAGGTCGGAGGATGTTTCGGAGCTTCTGACTGCTTGACAGTTCTGCGTCTCGATCGGCGGGGGTGTTTGCTATGTCTTTCACAACTTGGACTGGTAGATTGACTAGAAGATTTACGGGACTGTCTGTGATGTCGAGATATAGTTCTGCCCTTTCGAGTATGAGATCTGGTCTTTTCGGCTATATTGCTTGTGAACTGGGGATCCGAATCGCTATCAGAGGATGAGGAGTCAGTTTGGGTTTGTTGCTTTGGTGGTATGGGGTTATTTTTAACTCCTCTCGCCGGAGTGTAAGGTGGAGGGTGTTGGGAAGAGGACTGGAGCAAGGGGCCAGGGGGTTCGGGAGGCGCCGTTGCGCGCTGAGTCAGTGACCACTCATCAATTTCATCATCAGCCTCGGTTAACACAAAGCCAGCCATTTTACTATGTAGTCGGTCAATATCTTTCTCAGAGGTCCCAGAGGATCTCTTAGTAAGTTTCTCGTGCGCACATTCTTTTTTTTTAAGACGTCTACAGTTTTAACATGTGTTCCCTCTGTCAATGAAAGTCCTAATTTAATAGCATTTATTTGCCCACTTGACAGAAGTGATGCATCTTTTAATTTTTTTTTTTGACAATCCCTGTGCTTTTTTTTTACTACCTCTACGCTTCTAGTGCCACCTAGAGGCCATTGATCATCTCCCAATAATTTGTTCAGGGCTCCTGATAATTTTCTAAAGTCTTCAGCTCTTTCAGGGAATTCTTCACATAACTTTTGTAGCGGACTACCCGCATCCGTTGTTTTATCCAATTGATTACCCATTATCGTGTCGTTATGCGTTCACGTAGTCGTGCGATTTAAACAAACTTAAAACGAACAGACTTTACTGAAAAACAGACTTTACTGAAAAACAGACTTAACACAAAGCCGTGTCGCCCCGCGGCTCGCGTCTCCACGCGATTCCACCGAAACACGCTTGACAAACTCAACACACAGCCGCGTCGCCCCGCGGCTCGCGTCTCCACGCGATTCCACCGAAACACGCTTGACAAACTCAACACACAGCCGCGTCGTCCCGCGGCTCGCGTCTCCACGCGATTCCACCGAAACACGCTTGACAAACTCAACACACAGCCACGTCGCCCCGCGGCTCGCGTCTCCACGCGATTCCACCGAAACACGCTTGACAAACTCAACACACAGCCGCGTCGCCCCGCGGCTCGCGTCTCCACGCGATTCCACCGAAACACGATTGACAAACTCAACACACAGCCGCGTCGCCCCGCGGCTCGCGTCTCCACACGATTCCACCGAAACACGCTTGACAAACTCAACACACAGCCGTGTCGCCCCGCGGCTCGCGTCTCCATGCGATTCCACCGAAACACGCTTGACAAACTCAACACACAGCCGCGTCGCCCCGCGGCTCGCGTCTCCACGCGATTCCACCGAAACACGCTTGACAAACTCAACACACAGCCGCGTCGCCCCGCGGCTTGCGTCTCCACGCGATTCCACTGAAACACGCTTGACAAACTCAACACAAAGCGACTTACAGAAACAGCACTGACTTTCGAGGTTCGCGTTGCTGCGCATTCGCGTCGGTCCACGTTTACTCGCGCGCGCGCGCTCGCACCGCCGCACGTCTCGCGTCACCACGCGTTTACGTTGCCGTGCGTCTGCGTCTGCCTTCCTCCACTCGGCTGCACGCTCGCGTCGCTGCGCGTCTCGCGTTGTTGCGCGTTCGTGTCGGCCCTACCTTCCGAATTGCTGCGGGATTTAAATTCAATCAGTGCCTAGACGGGCCAAGTGATATACAAGGTCGACGTCGTACCTGAATTGAACACCTATCCTCTATTTAATTCTCCATAAGCCTTATTTTATTCCCTGTGAGCCTAATTTTCTAAATTTGATTTCTTATGAGCCTTATTTAATTTCTTTTAGTCTCCAAATTTCCCTATCCTTTCGCGTCACTGCGCAGTTTAAATTCAATAAAGCCCTAATTTAATGGAGTTTTTCTGCCAACTGGACAGGAGTGATTTATTTTTTTTTTACTGCAGTGGAATTTTTCTTATAATTTAAAATCTCAGAACATTTTTTTTAGCACCTATTTAGTACGTTACTTTTTTTTTGTCTTTTCCATAACTAGAGAGAAGTCTGGCACGTAGGCTATGGACTGCTTTTCGTTATCTCAATTGTTCCAGCCTCAAGGTCATGTTATTTAATATATTTTTTTTTGAATCCTTTTGAATCCATCTCAGTTGTTTTGCTGTGCCTTCTCTGAATGTTTTCTTTCAACAAGTTTGTGAGCATGTTAAATCCTTTTTTTTTAACCACCGGGACCATGTAATTTTTTCTTTTTTTTTCAACAAACCTATCCTTTGTGCATTTCCTGGCTCCGTAACTTATCATCCGAATATACGTAATTCAATAAGGTTCACACTCTTAAACTTCCCACATACAGGACAACACTACGAAGGGTTAAAACAAACTTTCATTCTGTTTGAGATAAAACAAACCACAACTCCCCGGCTTTTTTTTTACAGTAAAAATTACAGAAGCATTTCTCATTTAAACAGACGTTCACAAGAGTCTCTTTTCTTTCCTATTCATTTTTGGATCCATGATTGATCATCTATCCCTATCTAGCTCTAACTATAACCTATCTTTCCAAGTCGCCGCTTGGTTTGCGTCATCGCGCAATTTCCCTATCTCTATCCCTATTCTAAGTTTGAAAGGTATTCACCAGATTGTCCTGGATCTCGTTCAGACACTACCTGAGAACCAGCGAGTGGCTAAACTTTCCTCAGACTTTTGAAACCGGGGGAAACTGGAGCAGTATTGAAATCATGCTCACTCCAGTGGCCACTTTCCCCTCGTCTCGTCCAAGGCTAGTCTGGCTCTTAATTCGCAAGTTTTCGGCAGTCGTCCGTTGAGATCCCACTTCTGACACCAAATGTAAAATGTAGATTCTTTTCTCTCAATCTGGTTCAGTAAAATTACTGAGTCGAATACCTCTTGTGCTTTGAACAAAGCAGTCTTTATTTTACCGGCCGGCAAGACCTATCAGACAGAAGATATACCCTCTGGATAGAGCGTACACACTCCCTACCAATAGGTGAAGTTACATCGCAAAGCGACAACAGTTACACATTCTCGGCAAAAGATAACAAAATAGGGCTAGAGTGACATCCTAGTTCAACCTATCTCTTTTGGTCCCTCTTTCCCTTTGTCCACTCATAAGCCGACCTAAGTATGGTCTGATTTTAAACAAAGACCTTCTGTTAATGTTTCAGGTTAATAACATGATTTAATAAGACCTTGAGGTTTTTCTGCAAGCTGTGGGTTTTGTTTCAATATGTGTTAGTGTTGTAACATTTCGCAGTCTCGAGTCCGAGATGTCATGGCTATTCCTCCATGAATTCTTTGTTAGCTTATACTGTCCCTATACAATTCCCACGTTCTCAACTTCAATGTCTCTATACATTTTAAACATTCACATTGGCACACAACAAAAGGGAAATAATTTGAACAGGAGGAGGCCCGGCATATCTGCACCCACTGACACACTTAGAACAGAGGGTCGCTGCTTTGATGGGTCCTGCCTGGAGAAAAGCAACCGGCACTGCACAAGCTGGGCCCACAGTCGAGGGAGAAGGTAAGTCCTGAAAATTCTATAGTCTGGTTTTGTTAACTACTGCACAAGCTAGCTATGCTTTGGTTCATGGGGGTGTCTCCGTCAGCTACGATTCGGTTGATGCAATGAGCTATCATTCATCGTGGTCCTTCAAATCAGTCTGCAGCCTGCGCTGTGTGCAGCTACTCATGCCACCCACCCTGCCCCCTCCTCTGCTGCTAACCATTTGTCTGTTCTGTTATATTTTGCAGAACTTGAGGCCAACCCTGACGAGGCTGAAGTCAATGCAGAGGAAGATTCAGACGCGGATGAACCTGAAAAGGAGAACATCTTCCAATCCCACCTTCCAGACCAAGAACATAGGGGTGAGGGGAAGGTGATGGATGAAGCCCCCACTGTTGTACTCACTCTGGAGGAGGTGCAGGTGCCACCCATTGAGGTGCCAGGCCCTTTCCTGAGTGGTACGAGTGTTGGGACATTCCATGGTTTCTCACAGTCTGAGGCTGGGGATTCCAGTGGGATGCAGCGAGGCACACCCAGGGCCCCACCATCCGAGGCTGCAGGTCCCAGTGGGATGCAGCGAGCCACACCAGGGTGAGGAGGGGAAAGAGAGCTTGACAGCGCTCTCCTGAGGTGCAGGATCTAACACATGTGGTTCAGGTGATTGCAATTCGTGCGGAAAGCATTGACCTTACCCGATCCCACAATGGGGTGGGTGATGAGATATTGGGACTGTTGGGAGAAGTAACAACACTCTCACAAGAAATGGGAACACTGTTGGTGAACATGAGGGAGGAAATGTCACAAATAGCTGGTACAATGTGGGCGAACATGAGGGAGGGAATGTTGGAGTTAGCTGCTGCAATAAGGGAACACGCCAGACACCGCAGCCATTGACAGAATCAACTGCCACTCCCACTCCAATCCCCAGACCAGCCTCTGAAGAGACCTAAGCCGGGACTTCTACATTACCGCCTGCCCACGCCATCCATCAAGAAGCGTGCATTACCTGAGATACTCGAAAGAATAAGCTTGGTACCAACCCGAGAAACACTGCGCCACCGCCTGTGGGCAGGGGTGGAGTCAGCAAGACCAAGCCCAGCGGGCGCTCTTAGAATAAGGTGGAGGAGAGATGGGTGCAACCTTTCTTTGCTGCTGTTGTTGTTGTTGTTGTTATTATTGTTGTTACTGTACTGTACATGGTCCATGGTCCATGGTTCTGAGCCATACAGCCCTGTAGACCATGAGCTTGGTGACAGATTTGAGGGCCTGTTCTTCAAACACTCTTTTCCTCAGGTGGCCGAAGGCTGCACTGGTGCACTGGAGGCAGTGTTGGATCTCGTCGTTAATGAATGCTCTTGTTGATAGGAGGCTCCTGAGATAAAGGAAATGGTCCACGTTGTCCAGAACTGCGCCGTGGATCTTGATGACTGGGGTGGGGGGGCAGTGCTGTGCAGCGAGGACAGGCTGGTGGAGGACCTTTGTCTTACTGATGTTTATGAAAGGTGACGTCACAGCCAAGGGGGTAAGTGATTGGCTGGTGAATGGCAAATAGTTTTTCTTTTTCTTTTTCTTTTCTTCATCAGTAAGTAACAATTATTGTTCCCAAATTAAATTTATCTAAGGGTTAAGTCATGGCAGGAGAGCTCAGACACATGTTATGCTCCTCCTGTACTATGTGGGAAGTCAGGGACGCTTCCGGTGTCCCTGACAACTACGTGTGCGGGAAGTGTATCTGCCTCCAGCTCCTGATGGACCGCATTGTGGCACTGGACCTGCGGGTGGATGAACTCTGGAGCATCCATGATGCTGAGAATGACGTGAATAGTACATTTAGTGAGTTGGTCTTACCGCAGGAAAAGGGTACACAGCCAGATAGGGAATGGAGGACCAACAGGAAGAGCAGTGCAAGGAAGGTAGTGCAGGGGTTCCCTGTGGTCATCCCACTGCAAAACAGATACACCACTTTGGGTACTGTTGAGGGGGATGACTCATCAGGGGAGAGCAGCAGCAGCCAAGTCCATGGCACCGTGGCTGGCTCTGCTGCACAGGAGGGCAGGAAAAAGAGTGGGAGAGCGATAGTGATAGGGGATTCAATTGTGAGGGGAATAGATAGACATTTCTGAGGCCGCAACCGAGACTCCAGGATGGTATGTTGCCTCCCAGGTGCAAAGGTCAAGGATGTCCCGGAGCGGGTGCAGGACATTCTAAAAAGGGAGGGTGAACAGCCAGTTGTCGTGGTACATATACCAACGATATAGGTAAGAAATGGGATGAGGTCCTACGAGACGAATTTAGGGCGCTAGGAGTTAAATTAAAAAGTAGGACCTCAAAAGTAGTAATCTCAGGATTGCCACCAGTGCCACGTGCTAATCAGAGTAGGAATCGCAGGATAGCTCAGATGAATACGTGGCTTGAGCAGTGGTGCAGCAGGGAGGGATTCAAATTCCTGGGGCATTGGAACCGGTTCTGGGGGAGGTGGGACCAATACAAACCGGATGGTCTGCACCTGGGCAGGACCGGAATCAATGTCCTCTGGGGAGTGTTTGCTAGTGTTGTTTGGGAGGAGTTAAACTAATATGGCAGGGGGGTGGGAACCTATGCAGGGAGACAGAGGGAAATAAAATGCAGACAGAAGCAAAAGATAGAAAGGAGACTAGTAAAAGTGGAGGGCAGAGAAACCCAAGGCAAAAAACAAAAAGGGCCACTTTACAGCAAAATTCTAAAGGGTCAAAGTGCGTTCAAAAGACAAACCTGAAGGCTCTGTGCCTCAATGCGAGGAGTATTCGGAAGAAGGTGGACGAATTAACTGCGCAGATAGTAGTTAACGGATACGATGTGATTGACATCAGGGAGACATGGCTCCAGGGTGACCAAGGCTGGGAACTCAACATCCAAGGGTAGTCAGCATTTAGGAAGGATAGACAGAAAGGAAAAGGAGGCGGAGTGTCGTTGCTGGTTAAAGAGGAAATTAATGCAATTGTAAGGAAGGACAATAGCTTGGATGATGTGGAATCGGTATAGGTGGAGCTACGGAATACCAAAGGGCAGAAAACGCTAGTGGGAGTTGTGTACAGACCTCCAAACAGTAGTAGTGAGGTTGGGGCAGCATCAAACAAGAAATAAGGAATGTGTGCAATAAAGGTACAGCAGTAATCATGGGCGACTTTAATCTACATATTGTTTGGGCTAACCTAACTGGTAGAAATGCGGTGGAGGAGGATTTCCTGGAGTGTATTAGGGATGGTTTTCTGGACCAATATGGCGAGGAACCAACCAGAGAGCTGGCCATCCTAGACTGGGTGATGTGTAATGAGAAGGGACTAATTAGCAATCTTGTTGTGCGAGGCCCCTTGGGGAAGAGTGACCATAATATGGTAGAATTCTTTATTAAGATGGAGAGTGACACAGTTAATTCAGAAACTAGGGTCCTAAACTTAAGGAAAGGTAACTTTGACGGTATGAGGCGAGAATTGGCTAGATTAGACTGGCAAATGATACTTTAAAGGGTTGATGATGGATAGGCAAAGGCAAACCTTTAAAGATCACATGGATGAACTTCAACAATTGTACATCCCTGTCTGGAGTAAAAATAAAACGGGGAAGGTGGCTCAACCATGGCTAACAAGGGAAATTAAGGATAGTGTTAAATCCAAGGAGGAGGCATACAAATTAGCCAGAAAAAGTAGCAAACCGGAGGACTGGGAGAAATTTAGAATTCAGCAGAGGAGGACAAAGGGTTCAATTAAGAGGGGGAAAATAGAGTACGAGAGGAAGCTTGCCGGAATCATAAGAACTGACTGCAAAAGCTTCTATAGATATGTGAAGAGAAAAAGATTAGTGAAGACAAACATAGGTCCCTTGCAGTCGGATTCGGGTGAATTTACAATGGGGAATAAAGAAATGGCAGACCAATTGAACAAGTACTTTGGTTCCGGCTTCAAAAATATAGACACAAATAACCTTCTGGATATACTAGGGGACCGAGGGTCTAGTGAGAAGGAGGAACTGAAGGATATCCTTATTAGGCGGGAAATTGTGTTCGGGAAATTGATGCGATTGAAGGCCGATAAATCCCCAGGGCCTGATAGTCTACATCCCAGAGTACTTAAGGAAGTGACCCTAGAAATAGTGGATGCATTGGTGATAATTTTCCAACAGTCTATCGACTCTGGATCAGTTCCTATGGACTGGAGTGTAGCTAATGTAACACCACTTTTTAAAAAAGGAGGGAGAGAGAAAACAGGTAATTATAGAACAGTTAGCCTGACATCAGTAGTGGGGAAAATGTTGGAATCAATCATTAAGGATGAAATTGCAGTGCATTTGGAAAGCAGTGATAGGATTGGTCCAAGTCAGCATGGATTTATGAAAGGGAAATCATGCTTGACAAATCTTCTGGAATTTTTTGAGGATGTAACTAGTTGAGTGGACAAGGGAGAACCAATGGATGTGGGGTATTTGGACTTTTAAAAGGCTTTTGACAAGGTCCTACACAAGAGATTGGTGTGCAAAATCAAAGCACATGGTATTAGGGGTAATGTACTGACGTGGATAGAGAACCGGTTGGCAGACAGGAAGCAGAGAGTCGGGATAAACGGGTCCTTTTCAGAATGGCAGGCAGTGACTAGTGGAGTGCCGCAGGGCTCAGTGCTGGGACCCCAGCTCTTTACAATATATATTAATGATTTAGATGATGGAATTGAGTGTAATATCTCCAAGTTTGCAGATGACACTAAACTGGGTGGCGGTGAGAGCTGTGAGGAGGATGCTAAGAGGCTGCAGGGTGATTTAGACAGGTTAGGCGACTGGGCAAATACATGGCTGATGCAGTATAATGTGGATAAATGTGAGGTTATCCACTTTGGGGGCAAAAATACAAAGGCAGAATATTATCTGAATGGCGGCAGATTAGGAAAAGGGGAGGTGCAGCGAGACCTGGGTGTCATGGTTCATCAGTCATTGAAAGTTGGCATACAGGTACAGCAGGCGGTGAAGAGGGCAAATGGCATGTTGACTTTCATAGCTAGGGGATTTGAGTATAGGAGCAGGGAGGTCTTACTGCAGTTGTACAGGGCCTTGGTGATGCTCCACCTGGAATATTGTGTTCAATTTTGGTCTCCTAATCTGAGGAAGGACGTTCTTGCTATTGAGGGAGTGCAGTGAAGGTTCACCAAACTGATTCCCAGGATGGCTGGACTGACATATGAGGAGAGACTGGATCAACTGGGCCTTTATACTCTGGAGTTTAGAAGGATGAGAGGGAATCTCAGTGAAACTGTTCTTCCTGACTAGAACTGCAGAAAACTTAAATGTGGAGAATTCCGATTTCTAAGATACTCCGTTCGCCACCAGTTGCTCCTAAAAATCAGGCGCAAATCATGTGGAAACTTGAGGCCATAGAAAATAGGTGCAGGAGTAGGCCATTCAGCCCTTCGAGCCTGCACCACCATTTAATAAGATCATGGCTGATCATTCCTTCAGTACCCCTTTCCTGCTTTCTCTCCATACCCCTTGATCCCTTTAGCCGTAAGGGCCATATCTAATTCTCTCTTGAATATATCCAATGAATTGGCATCAATAACTCTCTGCAGCAGGAAATTCCACAGGTTAACAATTCTCTGAATGAAACAGTTTCTCCTCATCTCAGTCCTAAATGGCTTACCCCTTATCCTTAGACTGTGACCCCTGGTTCTGGACTTCCCCAAGATCGGGAACATTACTCCTGCATCTAACCTGTCCAACCCCGTCAGAATTTTATATGTTTCTATGAGATCCCCTCTCATCCTTCTAAATTCCAGTGAATATAAGCCTCGTCAATCCAGTCTTTCTTCATATGTCAATCCTGTCATCCTGGGAATCAGTCTGGTGAACCTTCGCTGCATTCCCTCAATAGCAAGAACGTCCTTCCTCAGGTTAGGAGACCAAAACTGTACACAATATTCAAGGTGTGGTCTTACCAAGGCCCTGTACAACTGCAGTAAGACCTCCCTGCTCCTATACTCAAATCCTCACGCTATGAAGGCCAACATACCATTTAACTTCTTCACCGCCTGCTGTACCTGCATGCCAACTTTCAATGACTGATGTACCATGACACCCAGGTGTCGTTGCACCTCCCCTTTTCGTAATCTGTCACCATTCAGATAATATTCTGCCTTCCTGTTTTTGTCACCAAAATGGATAACCTCACATTTATCTACATTGTACTGCATCTGCCATGTATTTGCCCACTCACCTAACCTGTCCAAGTCACCCTGCAACCTCTTAGCATCCTCCTCACAGCTCACACTGTCACCCAGCTTATTGTCATCTGCAAACTTGGAGATATTACATTAAATTCCTTCGTCTAAATCATTAATGTATATTGTAAATAGCTGGGGTCCCAGCACTGAACTTTGCGGTACCCCACTAGTCACTGCCTGCCATTCTGAAAAGGACCCATTTATTCCTACTCTTTGCTTCCTGTCTGCCAACCAGTTCTCTATCCACGTCAATACATTACCCCCAATACCATGTGCTTTACTGTTGCACACTAATCAAAATACAATGTTCCCTGTCCAGAAATCAAACGCAGGCAGCGGAAAGAGCGTGCGGCAAACCAGTCCCACCTACCCCTCCCCTCAACGACTATCTGTCCCACCTGTGACAGAGACTGTGGTTCTTGTATTGGACTATTCAGCCACCTAAGAACTCATGTTAAGAGTGGAAGCAAGTCTTCCTCGATTCTGAGGGACTGCCTATGATGATGATGATGTTGCTGCTGTCGTAACTGTTCTCAAATTAAAACATTTTTGTAAGTTATGTAAATTTACAAGTTTAAAAGTTTGTAAGTGATCTTAGAGTTTGTTAGTGATCTTAAAGTTTGTAAGTGATCTTAACTGAAAACTTCCTGTGCCCGGTGCAGGAAGCGCCGCCCAGAGCAGGTTACCAGCACCAATTGGGGCGCCGGGCAATTTCACCCCCTAAGGATACATACTCTCATTGGTGGGATGAGACAAGTGCTAAGCCCCAGGGAACTCTATTGAGGTCTCAGCTTTACATCATATTTATCAATGACTTGGATGAAGGAATAGAGAATGCGATAGAATAGAATGGTTACAGCGCAGGAGGAGGCTATTCAGCTCGTCGAGCCTGTGCAGTTTAAAAAAAAATGTCTTCTCATTTCCCTGCATTATACTCCATCTGCCACCTTACTGCCCACTCACTTAGTCTATCTATATTTCTTTGCAGACTATTTGGGCTGTATTTTCGGCTTTCCCTATTTTGGGGTGCTAATCGCAGCGGGGCGGTCCGGATGTTGCCTGAAAAAAGTTTGCGCCTTCGACGAGTAACTTTGGCAAAAAACGAGGATCCATGATCGTAGGCGTTACACAACGGATTTTGTGCACCCGAGCCGGTAAAAGAGGGGCCATTTTGCACATGCGCAGTCGCGTTTTTGTTTTCCCGGGTGCAGACAATATTTCAGGGCATGGCAGCTTCCTGCATGCATGCACATATGATCCGCCCGACTTCTGGCACTTCTGCAGAGATGGAGCAGCAGGAGGTGAGGCAGCATGCCAGGCATTCCTCCAATGAGGCTGCTGAGGCCTCAGTCCATGAAATGGAGAGTAGGTGGTCATCATTCCATCTGGCTGGGGGGGGGGAGACCACTGCCAGTTCTATTTAAAAGAGTTTGGCATGAAATTGCCCTTGGGCTGTTTGCGGCAGATACGTTTGCCAGAACTGGCACACAATGCCGCTAAAAGTTCAACAATCTTACCAGGGTTGTCAGGGTGTGTACCATTCACATTTATTTATGCCTGCTATCCTTCCAACATGAATGTCAGACAATGTGAAGTATCTCATGTATATGTCCATTCTCGAAGTCTTATCGCCTGTGGAGTGGGTTTCACAATGCCTCACAAAACTCAAGGATAGAAGCAAAAGAGGAAATAGCAGAGGCTCTGACCATCATTTTCCAATCCTCTGTGGCTACAGGTGTGATGCCAGAGGACTGGAGGACTACTAACGCCGTGTCATTGTTTTAAAAGAGAGAAAGGGATAGACCGATTAATTACAGGCCAGCCAGCAGAATCTCGGTGGTGGGAAAATTATTGGAAAAAATCCTGAGAGACAGGATAAATCTTCATTTGGAAAGACATGAACTAATCACGGACAGTCAGCATGGATTTGTTAAAGGAAGGCCATGTCTGACTAACTTGATGGAAATTTTCGAGGCGGTAACCAGGACAGTCAATGAGGGTAGCGTATACGATGTAGTGTATATGGATTTTAGCAAAGCTTTTGATAAGGTCCCACATGGCAGACTGATCACGAAAGTAATAGCCCATGGGATTCATGGCAAGTTGGATTCAAAATTGGCTCAGAGGCAGGAAGCAAAGGGTATGGTTGATGGGTGTTTTTGTGACTGGAAGGGTGTATCCAGTGGGGTTCCGCAGGGTTCAGTGCTGGGTCCCTTGCTTTTTGTGGTATATATCAATGACTTGGACTAAAATGTTGTGGGTATGATTAAGAAGTTTGCAGATGACACTAAAATAGGCTGTATTGTTGATAATGAAGAAGAAAATTGCGGACTGCAGGAAGATATCAATGTACTGGTCAGGTGGGCAGAACAGTGGCAAATGGAATTCAATCTGGATAAGTGTGAGGTAATGCATTTGGGGAGGTTCTAACAAGGCAAGGGAACACACATCGGGGCTGAAATTCAGTGCAACCAAAAAGCTGGTGGTGTTAAGGCCTTTTTTCCCTGATTAACACCGCAAAGTTTGTAGTGGCCATTAGATCCAAATTCAGCTTTTTGACCACAAAAAAGTGTTCCAACCTTATTAGCCCTGCAAAGCTGAAATTTACAGTCTTAATTGGGGCGTTATTCCCTTGGGAAATTCACCCTTAGGGTGATGTGACAGGTGCCATTGCAGCACAGGCACGAGGGAACGAGGGTATCTGTGCTGCTTTGGAGAGGATGGCCGCGGCTCTGCAAGAGTCGATGGAGCGTCTAAGTGCTGTCATATCTGGTGGCTTTCAGACTTGGCTGCTCGCATGCAGTCTCAGCTGGATGCCCCTCGAGACCTCAGTGTTGCTTTCATGACTGGGTCCAAAATGGACCACGGGGGACCTTCTGGTGTGGTGCCACAGCACTGACCTGAGCTCCCTCAGATTGGTGGTGGCAGTATTGTGCTGCCCCTGGTGAGCTTCCACACAGGGAAGACATCAGCCTTCCCATACCTTGTTTCTGGTTGCTCTCGGCAATGAGACTCGAGGTGCTATGTGCCCTCCGGATGCTCTTCCTCCACTTTGGGCAGCCTTGAGCCAGGGATGTCCAGGTGCCGGTGGGGATGTTGCACTTTATCAAGGAGGCTTTGAGGGTGACCTTGAAGCGTTTCCTCTGCCCTCCTGGGGCTCGCTTGCCTTCTCGAGGCTCCGAGTAGAGTGCTTGCTTTGGGAATTTCGTGTCGGGCATGTGGACGATCTAGCTCACCCAGCGGAGCTGATCGAGCGTGGTCAATGCTTCGATGCTGGGGATATTGGCCTGAGCGAGGACACTGACGTTCGTGTGTCTGTCCTCCAAATGGATTTGCAAAATCTTGCAGAGGCAGCGTTGGTGCCAGATTTGAGGTCCTGGTCTTCAAACACTCTCTTTTCTCAGGTGACTGAAGCCTGTGCTGGCACACTGAAGGCGGTGTTGCACCTCATTATCGATGCCTGCCCTTGCTGACAGTAGGCTACTGAGGAATGGAAATGGTCCATGTTGTCCAAGGCTTTATCGTGGATTTTGATAACCGGGGTGCAGTGCTGTGTGGCAGGGTCAGGACGATCTTTGTCTTATTGATGTTTAGTGTAAGGCCTATGCTTTCATATGCCTCAGTGAAAGTGTTGACGATGGCTTGAAATTTGGCCTCCGAGTGTGCGCAGACGCAAGCGTCGTCTGCGTACTGTAGTTCGATGGCAGAGGATGGGATGACCTTGGATCGAGCCTGGAGGCTGCAGAGGTTGATTCCGATTTGTTACCGCGCGGAATGCTGAGCTAGGCGACGTTTCCAGTCTGAGCCCCTGGATTGAGATTTCCGTGTTCTCTCTGTGAATCTTGGGATCTCTACTTCTCTCTCTATTCTTTTCCCCCTTTTCTCTTTCTCTATTCCTATTTCTCTATTTCTCTCTCTCCAATCAAATTTTCTCTTTCTGTTTCTTATTCCCTTTCCTCACTTCTATCTCTTTCTCCTTTCTCTTTTGCTCCCTTCCCTCTCTCTCTCTCCCTCTCTCTTTCCCTCTCCCTCCCTCCATCTCTCCCCCTCTCTCTTTCCCTCTCACCCTCTCTGTTGCCCTCCCTCTCTCTCTCCCTCTCTCCCTCATTCTCTCCCTCTCTCTTTCTATCTTTCCCTCTCTCCCTCCTTCCTCTCTCTCCCTCTTTCTCACCCTCTCTCTTTCTCTCTCACCCTCTCTCTTTCCCTCCCTCTCTCTCTCTCCCTCTCCCTCTCTCCCTCCTTCTCTCTCCCTCCTTCTCTCCCTCTCTCTTTCCATCTTTCCCTCTCTCCCTCCTTCCTCTCTCTCCCTCTTTCTCACCCTCTCTCTTTCTCTCTCACCCTCTCTCTTTCCCTCCCTCTCTCTCTCTCCCTCTCCCTCTCTCCCTCCTTCTCTCTCCCTCCTTCTCTCCCTCTCTTTCCCTCTTTCCCTCTCTCCCTCCTTTCTCTCTCTCCCTCTCTCTCATCCTCTCTCTTTCCCTCCTTCTCTTTCTCTCACCTTCTCTCTTTCCCTCTTCCTCTCTCTGTCTCCCTCTCTCTCACTGCTCACCCTCTCTCCCTTTCTCTCTCCCTCCCCTTGAGTGCGGATTCTGTGCTGAACTCCTCTGGTCCATTAAAGAGGCTCCTGGACTTGTTGCTGAGCAATACGGAGGTGGCTTCGGGATCTCGCCCCGTCCTGAGCTCGCTGATCTCCCCCAGATGATCCCTTACCGGACTTCTCTGTGAGACCGACTCAGCTGCTATTACTTCGAGAACTCCGGGGAGCTTCCGACCCATCCTCAGGTTTGGATCTTACCTCCTTGTCTCTCTCCGCTCCCACGGCTCCGAGATCTCTGCCACTCTGCACCAGCCCTAAAAGCTGGTGGGGGCACCGTCAGCTAAAGGGCCAGCTTCTTAACGGTGAAAGTGGGTCCGGGGGCGGAGCGATAGCGAAGCGTACTTTTACTGCGTTACTACTGCCGCGGCGGTGGCCCATACCGCTGCAAAACCTCCCGGGCCGAATCTATGTTGGGGCGGCTGGTTGAGCAAATGGGCAGTAATGGTCCTTCCCAGGACCGTGAATTTCAGGGCCATTAAATGGTATGACACTGAAAAGTATAGAGGAACAAAGGGACTTTGGCATGCAGGTCTACAGATCCCTGAAGGTAGCAAGTCAGGTAGATAAGGTGGTTAAGAAGACACATAGAATACTTGCCATTATTAGTCGAGGCATGGAATACAAGAGAGCAAGGAGGTTATGCTTGAACTGTGTAAAACACTAGTCGGCCACAGCTGGAGTACTGTGTGCAGTTCTGGTCACCACATTACAGGAAAGTTGTGATTGCACTGGAAAGGGTGCAGAGGAGATTTACAAGAATGTTGCCTGGACTGGAGAATTTTGGCTATGAGGAAAGATTGGAGAGGCTGAGTCTGTTTTCTTTGGAACAAAGGAGGCTGAGGGGAGACCTGATTGAGGTGTATAAAATTATGAGGGGCCTTGATAGAGTGGTTAGGAAGGACCTGTTTCCCTTGGCAGAGGGGTCAACAACCAGGGGGCATAGATTTAAAGTAATTGGGGGGAGGTATGTGGAAATTTCTTCACCCAGATGGTGGTGGGGGTCTGGAACTCACTGCCTGAAAGAGTGGTAGAGGCAGAAACCCTCACCACAATTAATAGATACTTGGATGTGCACTTAAAGAGCTGGAAAGCGGGATTAGGCTGGATAGCTCTTGGTCGGCCGGCATGGACACGATGGACTGAAATGGCCTCCTTCCGTGCTGTAAATTTCTATGATTCTATGATTTTATGACTTCTCCAGCCATTGGCTCTTAATTAAGGATGCACATACTCTCTTGTTCTCTAATCATTGAGAATCTTCCTCGCAATACACTCCGACTTCAGCTTTGGGTTTGATAAAGATCACCTACAGCCCCTATGTTACCTCCCTCTCACCTCCTAACAATCACTCACAAAGCTCATGCAACATCAACACAGATTGAAGTGAAGACATTAGGATATCCACACAGTCTCACCTATTGAAGTATCGTGGCATACGTGGCACAACAGGAAGTGTACGATTTCTGAACCCTTCCTATTTTCTCTTTGCAGTCGAAGCACTCCCTCAACAGGCATGAGCAGCTGTGCACATGCAAGGGTGCGCCTCAAATCCTAGAATTGACCGATGTTGAGGAATAGGTATCTGCCCTCATTGGAGCACCAGCTCGGGCAGTTGCTGGGGGCGATGCTGAGCCCCCTTCGGGTAGTGAGGGTATGTAAATGCATTGCGTGACTGATGTGACTTCCGTGAGACGTATTATGATGCGGTGGGGGCCTTCAAATGTACATGTGCAGTGCCACCTTCCTCCTACCACCCTGCCTCCTCCCCTCCTGCTAACCACACGTCTGTTTATTTGTGCTTGCATAAGAACAGCCACAATCACGCTAGGCATCCAAGGAGCCATCAACATCTGGCCATGGGGGAGATGACGAGGCTCGCGATGACACTGCATGCCTGAGCTGCAGAGCCCACCAGTCGGCCCCTTGGAAGATACCACCTCTCGGGATGAGGCCAAATTTCCAGGGATTTGAGTCGGTGGACGCTCCTGGCCCCAGTCGCCTGCAGCAATGCGAAGCGAGAGGGGAAACTCGGAGGCCAGCTCTCTAAAGGGTGAGTCGGCAAAGTCGGTCTGCTCAACAACAGGCAGACATGGAACTGGACTTGGTGGAAATGTCCAGGGAAAACACAGGAATGCAGCGTGAACTCATGGCTGCTTTGGGTCGGATCCCAGAGAGCATCGACTAACTTTCTGCGACTGTTACAGAGGCAGCGTCATGGATTGTCAGTGCAGCCTCAGGACTCCAGCGAGGCCATCATTGCCCACACACTAGCAGCGGCAGTGGCGTTCCAGAATGTGTGGCGCGTGCCCTTGATCACGTCGCAGCATCAATTGAATCGCAAACACAAGCTATGCTTCAGCTTGGTGATGTGATGTGGTCCATGACTGCCGTCATCCTCTCTCTATTCTTCACTATGCAATGGGGAAGGGATGGTGCCAAAGCAGACACATCGTGTTCAGGATGTTGAGTTCATGCACTTTCACAGAAAAAAGTCGAAGAGCAAGTTATTATTTAAATGGAGAAAATAGGAAAGTGCTGCAGTACAGCGGGACCTGGGGGTACTTGTGCATGAAACACAAAAGGTTAGTGTGCAGGCAGAGCAAATGATCAGGAAAACCAATGGAATCTTGCCATTTATTGCAAAGGGGATGGAGTATAAAAGCAGGGAAGTCTTGCTACAGTTATACAGGGTATTGGTGAGGCCACACATGGAATACTGCGTGCAGTTTTGGTCTCCATATTTAAGAAAGGATATACTTGCTTTGGAGGCAGTTCAAAGAAGGTTCACTAGGTTGTTTACGGAGATGAGGGGGTTAACTTATGAGGAAAGGTTGGGAAGGTTGGGCCTCTACTCATTGGAATTCAGAAGAATGAGAGATGATCTTATCAAAACGTATAAGATTATGAGGGGGCTTGACAAGGTGGATGCAGAGAGGATGTTTCTACTGATGGGGGAGACTAGAACTAGAGGGCATAATTTTAGAATAAGGGGCCGCCCATTTAAAACTGAGATGAGGAGGAATTTCTTCTCAGAGGATTGTAAATCTGTGGAATTTGCTGTCTCAGGGAGCTGTGGAAGCTGGGTTATTGAATAGATTTAAGACAGAGATGGACAGTTTCTTAACTGATAAGGGAATAAGGAGTTATGGGGAGTGGGCAGGGAAGTGGACCTCAGTCCATGATTGGATCATCCATGATCGTATTAAATGGTGGAGCAGGCTCAAGGGGCCATATGGCCTACTCCTGCTCCTATTTCTTATGTTCTTATGAGACCCAGCCCCGTCAGAGAATCAGTGCCTCCCAGGAAATGGAAGATGCTATCCTTCCTCAGCATGACAGCATTCCGGCTCCCACCACTGACTCCAACCATACACGGTACACACCCCAGCCACCAGTGACTGTTTCCATTGATGATGAGGTGCAGCAGTCCGCAGCCGGGCCTTCCAGGCCAAGAGCTGATCCAGAGCGTCATCATATGCCTTCTGCACCGTCTGCCTCTCTAACACAGCATCCCTCAAGCAGCCTTGATGTAGGCACTGATGCCTCATTGAAGAGGAGCAGCAGGTGTGGGAGGGGGATGAAGGGAAGTGGGGGAAAATGTGAGGTCAAGTCCCATTAAGAGATGGGACAACTTTGTGTAGATGGCCAGATGCATTATGAGTATGCATGTAAATAGTTTATTTTCATTCATGCACTTCATTGTTGTTGAGTTACTTCCAGCAGAGTGCTGTTTATTGAATGATTTTGTTTTGTTGAGGGGAGGGACTGTTTCTTACTTTGTTGAATAAAAATGTCACTTTGACCCTTTGCCATTAGTGTCATGTGTATCATTCCAAAATTCACTGTAGAAGAGTTTTTATAGTGGCACATAGCGTTGTGTGTCTTAGCTGCATCCCTCAGCTTCCCCATTCAAGCAAACCGGTCCATTATGAGCTGACGACGTGTAGCTCTTGCTCCAGCAGCATCTCCACACTGCCTCCCCCGTGGATTGGGTGGCTCTGTAATTGGAGCCTCACCAGGGTCCTCTTCATCATCATCCTCCTCCTCCTCCTGAGGTGGGCCTGCAATTCCCACTGGCAATGACTGGCCCCTCATGATAGCCAAATTGTGTAGCATGCGGTACACCACAATGAATTCGGAGACCTGTTGAGGGGAGTATTGAAGGCTGCCTCCAGAGCGGTCTGGGCATCGGAAGTGCAGGTTGAGCACCCCAATTGGCTGTTCAATGATGTTGTGGGTGGCTGCCCATACGGCCTGCTGCACCCGGGAACGCAGATTTTTTCAGACATTTCCTGGGGCGGGTGTTAAATGAGGCGTAAGGGCCGAATTTTACATCTGGTGCACGCAGCGTTGCACGACGATTGACATCATGATCTCTGTCAAATGGAGGGAGGGATGTTATGTTTTTGCACCACCGCAGATCAGGAGCTGAATTTACTGATCGGGTGCTAAAACCTGGATGCTCGGCGTAATGCCCAAAAACAGCATTTACCGCCCCTCCACGGTGCAAACAGAGGCACAAAAGAGCTGAAAATACTTTGTGTTTGCTTTCATAATTGTTTGCTGTAACTGCATGTTAACTTTCAGTGATTCATGTACAAGGACACCCAGGTCCCTCTGAATACCAACATTTCCAATCTCTCACCATTTAAACAATATCCTGCTTTTCTATTTTTACTACCAAAGTGGATAACTTCACATTTCTTCACATTATATTCCATTTGCCATGTTCTTGCCCATTCACTTAGCCTGTCTATATCCCCTTGAAGTCTCTTTGCTTCCTCCTCACAACTTACATTCGCACCTAGCTTTGTATCGTCAGCAAACATACACTCAGTCCCTTCTTCTAGGTTATTAATATAGATTGTAAATAGCTGAGGTCCCAGCACTGATCCTTACAGCACCCCACTAGTTACAGCCTGCCAACCTGAAAAAGTCCTGTTTACCCCTATTCTCTGTTTTCTGACAGTTAACCAATCCTCTATCCATGTTAATACCTTACCCCCAACCCCATGAGCCCTTATCTTGCACAGCAACCTTCTATGTAGCAGGTTGTCACATGCCTTTTGGAAATCCAAATATACTATATCCACTGATTCCCCTTTATCTACCCTGCTAGTTACATCCTCAAAAAACTCTAATAAATTTGTCAAACACAATTTCCAAAGACATAAAACCATGTTGACTCTGCCTAATCATGTTGCAATTTTCTAAGTGCCCTGATATCACTTCCTTAACAATGGATTGCAGCATTTTCCCGATGACTGATATCAGGCTAACTGGCCTGTAGTTCCCTGTTTTCTCTCTCCCTCCTTTCTTAAATAGCAGTGCTACATTTGCTACTTCCAATCCGCATGGACCGTTCTAGAATCTAGGGAATTTTGGAAGATCAAAACAAATGCATCCACTATCTCTGCAGCACCTCTTTTAGAACCCTAGGATTCAGGCAGGTACAGGGAATTTGTCAGCTTTTAGTTCCATTAATTTCTTTTGTACTTTTGCTCTACTTATATTAGTTACTTTAAGTTCCTCATCCTCATTACACCCTTGGTTCCCCACCATTTTCTATGCAAGTTTGTTGGTGGCACTGAGTTGGGAAGCACAGTAAATGGAAGTGCAAATGGAAACAGGAAGTTAAAAAGGGACATAGCAGATTAACTGAGTGAGCAAAACAGTGGAAAATGGAGTTCAGTGTGGGGAAGTGTGAAGTCATCCACTTTGGTTCCAAATCGGAGTATTTTCTAAATGGTGAGAAACAGTGGATAAACAACGAGATTTAGGTGTCCATGAACACAAATCAGTAAAAACTATTGGGCAAGTACGAAAAGCAATCAAAAACCAAGGGGAATGTTGGCCTGGAATACAAAGGGGAGGAAATGATGCTTCCGTTTATAGAGCCTTGGTCAGATCCCATCTAGAGCCCATTGAGTTTTGGGCACCACACCTTAGGACGGATATATTGGTCTTAGAAGGGGGTTCAGCACAGATTCACCAGAATGATTCCAGGGCTTAAAGAGTTAAATTATGAGCACAGGTTGCATAAACTAGGAATGGGGGATGATTTAATTGAGGTGTTTAAAATGAGAAAAAGGTTTAATAAGATAGACACAGAGGCCGGAATTTTACCGGCGCTGCGATTGCAAGTTTGGAGGTGGGTCAGCTGTCAAATTGGCAATGATTGACAGTGGGACAGAAGTCCGCATTCAGCCCACCTCCATGTTAGTTTCCCAGGTGCTGGGTCTGCCTGTGATTCACAGACCCAACACCAAGCGGCGGGGGAGCCAATTCAAATTGATTTGAGCTTGTTTAAAGATATTTAATAAACATTTTACTAGGTACTTACCATTTTTCCAGCTTTTTTACGAGAGGATGACTTCACACTTCCGCTCAGAGATCACATCAGATAAATGTGTTGGGTTCTCAATGACTCTCCATTGCTGTGAATAGTTGACAGCTGCAGAGTGGTCTAAAAGCTACCATTTCACAGCTGTTCAATTTCCAATCTTAGAAGTTGGAGCCTTCAGGATTTGGAATAAACTTTTCAGCTTTATGGAGGTTTGAAGTGTTTGGAGTGAATGCTCTATCCACTGTCACCTCCTTGGAGAAACCTCTCTCACCATTGACAGATCGCTTTTGTCATCTCAAGTTCAACTGCCATCTATTCCATCAGCATCAATGCCCTTGAAAAAATCTCACCTTGGTCCTCAGAATCCCACCACGATCAGTTCCAACACCAACATCACTGGGCACACCAGCAACACCAGCAAAAGCACAAAACTTCTCTGCAACTACCTGATGCTGCACAGGACACAGGGCATCAGCACCCGACCACATTGCTGCCCGGGAGGCCAGGGATGGCCTCACCATGGCTACATTTATTTCACTTGATAATGTACACAATGGCTGCCACACGATGTGCCAGCTTGGTACCACACCACATCAGCACCATAAACATCCCTACAATGCCCAAGCCATTCCTTTCACATTCATCACCATTGTGAGAGTACAGTTATGTCTCAACATTCACTGCAACTCATTAAACCACTTCCAAAGGTGCACACAGATCTGTCTAAGACAGCAAAGTTTTGAAAATAAATATTTCAATGTTTGACAAAACATATTGGCTAAAAGACTCAAGTGCTTACACCTATCTGTTGTTAGTTGGTATGATTGGACAAAGATGAGGGTAAGTGTGAGGAATGGCTAGTGAGATGGGGATGTAATAATGTAGTTATCATGGGCCCAATTTCGGCCATGACTTGCATCAATTTGTTTGGAGTAAGTTGTTTTTTTCTGGCGTAAGTTAAAAAATGCCATTTTCCCGCCATATTTTCTCCAGAGTAAGTCAGTTAGGTACGATTTTTTTTTTTAGTTCAGTTTTTTTTCAAAAAGGGGGTGTTCCCAGATACTTACGCCAGTTTTGGCCATTTATGTCACTTTGGCCAGCTAAAACTTATTCCACATCACCTTAGGTCAGCGTATGTGGCCAGCTCTGAAAAACCTTGCAGGCAGTTAAGAAATCGGTGCAATATAGTACATTTAAAGCACCAAGGCTGACAAAACACTAAACAAAGCACAAAAATAAGCATTCAATAATAAATAAAAAAATAGAAGGAAGCTGAGGACCTGCACCAAGACTTACAAAGCACTAAACAAACCACAAAAAGTAATGAGCAATCAATCAATAACAAATAAAAAATAGAAGTCCTACCTTTATGCCAGAATCAAGTTTTTTTTTAAGTTCTCTCCCCTCCATCAAAACATTCTTTCCCCCCCCTCCACCCCCATCAAAACACTCTTTCTCACCCCCCCCCCCCCAAAACTCTCCTCCTCCCCCCCGCCCCGAATCAAAACTCTCAAGCACAACCAATAAATAAAAAATAAAACTGAAGTCCTACCTCGGCCTGGGAACTCAGCAGGCCGGCCGGCCGGTGCAGGAGGCCACTCGGCCAGGGATAGGGTGCGGCGAGATCGGGGTGTCCCTTCGGCCGGGGATAGGGACTGCGAGCATTGGGTCCTGCTCACAGCCCGCAGGACACGTTATGAGGGCAGGAGCATGCGCACAGACTTCACTGCGCATGCGCGCTGGTGCCGGCACTGTTTTTGGCGCTGGCCTGTTGCTCCGCCCCCCACTTCACAATGCACGCCATGCTGGGACTCCGGGGACTCGGAAGAGCGGCCAGGATGGGGTGACTTTTTTCCGGCGCCGTTTCCAGTGCGCAAACATTCATAAGAACATAAGAACATAAGAATTAGGAACAGGAGTAGGCCATCTAGCCCCTCGAGCCTGCTCCGCCATTCAACAAGATCATGGCTGATCTGGCCGTGGACTCAGCTCCACTTACCTGCCCTCTCCCCATAACCCTTAATTCCCCTATTGGTTTAAAATCTATCTATCTGTGATTTCAATACATTCAATGAGCTAGCCTCAACTGCTTCCTTGAGCAGAGAATTCCACAGATTCACAACCCTCTGGGAGAAGAAATTCCTTCTCAACTCGGTTTTAAATTGGCTTCCCCATATTTTGAGGCTGTGCCCCCTAGTTCTAGTCTCTCTGACCAGTGGAAACAACCTCTCTGCCTCTATCTTGTCTATCCCTTTCATTATTTTAAATGTTTCAATAAGATCACCCCTTATCCTTCTGAACTCCAACGAGTAAAGACCCAGTCTACTCAATCTATCATCATAAGGTAACCCCCCTCATCTCCAGAATCAGCCTAGTGAATCGTCTCTGTACCCCCTCCAAAGCCAGTATATCCTTCCTTAAGTAAGGTGAGCAAAACTGCACACAGTACTCCAGGTGCGGCCTCACCAACACCCTGTACAGTTACAGAAGGACCTCCCTGCTTTTGTACTCCATCCCTCTCGCAATGAAGGCCAACATTCCATTCGCCTTCCTGATTACATGCTGCACCCGCAAACTAACTTTTTGGGATTCATGCACAAGGAGCCCCCAGGTCCCTCTGCACCGCAGCATGTTGTAATTTCTCCCCATTCAAATAATATTCCCTTTTACTGTTTTTTTTTCCAAGGTGGATGACCTCACATTTTCTGACATTGGATTCCATCTGCCAAACCTTAGCCCATTCGGTTAACCTATCTAAATCTCTTTGCAGCCTCTCTGTGCCCTCTACACAACCCGCTTTCCCACTAATCTTTGTGTCATCTGCAAATTTTGTTACGCTACACTCTGTCCCCTCTTCCAGGTCATCTATGTATATTGTAAACAGTTGTGGTCCCAGCACCGATCCCTGTGGCACACCACTAACCACTGATTTCCAACCCGAAAAGGACCCATTTATCCCGACTCTCTGCTTTCTGTTAGCCAGCCAATTCTCGATCCATGCTAATACATTTCCTCTGACTCCGCGTACCTTTATCTTCTGCAGTAACCTTTTGTGTGGCACCTTATTGAATGTCTTTTGGAAATCTAAATACACCACATCCATCCACCATGCTCGTTATATCCTCAAAGAATTCCAGTAAATGAGTTAAACATGGTTTCCCCTTCATGAATCCATGTTGCGTCTGCTTGATTGCACGATTCCTTTCTCGATGTCCCGCTATTTCTTCCTTAATGATAGCTTCAAGCATTTTCCCTACTACAGATGTTAAACTAACCGGCCTATAGTTACCTGCCTTTTGTCTGCCCCCTTTTTTAAACAGAGGCGTTAAATTAGCTGCTCTCCAATCCGCTGGTTCCTCCCCAGAGTCCAGAGAATTTTGGTAGATTATAACGAATGCATCTGCTATAACTTCCGTCATCTCTTTTAAAACCCTGGGATGCATTTCATCAGGACCAGGGGACTTGTCTACCTTGAGTCCCATTAGTCTGTCCAGCAGTACCCCCCTAGTGATAGTGATTATCTCAAGGTCCTCCCTTCCCACATTCCTGTGGCCTGCAAATTTTGGCATGGTTTTTGTGTCTTCCACTGTGAAGACCGAAGTAAAATAATTGTTTAAGGTCTCAGCCATTTCCACATTTCCCATTATTAAATCCCCTTTCTCGTCTTCTAAGGGACCAACATTTACTTTCGTCACTCTTTTCCGTTTTATATATCGGTAAAAACTTTTACTATCTGTTTTTATGTTTTGCGCAAGTTTACTTTCGTAATCTATCTTTCCTTTCTTTATTGCTTTCTTAGTCATTCTTTGCTGTCGTTTAAAATTTTCCCAATCTTCTAGTTTCCCACTAACCTTGGCCACCTTATACCCATTGGTTTTTAATTTGATACTCTCCTTTATTTCCTTAGTTATCCACAGCTGGTTATCCCTTCTCTTACCGCCCTTCTTTTTCACTGGAATATATTTTTGTTGAGCACTATGAAAGAGCTCCTTAAAAGTCCTCTACTGTTCCTCAATTGTGCCACTGTTTAGTCTGTGTTCCCAGTCTACTTTAGCCAACTCTGCCCTCATCCCCTTTGTTTAAGCATAGTACGCTCGTTTGAGACACTACTTCCTCACCCTCAATCTGTATTACAAATTCAACCATACTGTGATCACTCATTCTGAGTCGGCGCACTTTAGGTAAGTGCACCGAAAAAAACAGTTCGCCAAAATTGAGCCCAAAGAGAGGTAAGGGTGGAGGTGCAAGTTAAGTTGGCGTGAGTAAGGATGTGCAGGAGTAGGGTAGAGAAGGCAGAATGATGGGGACATGATGAGTGGCATAGCAGGATGAGGTTGAGTGTGGCTTTGCAGTAACGTTTCATGATCTACTTAGATCATTGAAAGGTCTGCACCACTGCAGCCAGGTCCTCCTGATGACATTTCTGCTTGTGCCGTCCTAACAATGTGCAACCACGCTATGTTGGTGTCCTGGGGAGGTCCCTTCTGCCCATGGGAAGAGAAGAGAACCTCCCTGTGGCTGTGACTCCCTCCATAAGCATATGGAGGGAGTCATGGGAGACACTGGTGCAGCCGTGCACCTTTGTGCAGTGCTTGTCAGTTTTTGCAGCAACTCAAGAACACTGACAGCATAACTGTTAAAATCAATATGGACATGGTCCCTTTAAGGAAATCTGCTGATGACGCGTCATCAAATGATGTCATCAGACCCGCTTCCTTTTAATTGGCAGAAAACTTCACAGGGCGGGCTTAACAATCAAGGCAAATGTCATGAATAGAACCAGCATCTGTAAACCTTATACATTTGTAACCCTCATGTAACCACTACATACTGTACATACTTACTAGAAATGCACACCTTGACCACAGGGCGTGTACTTGAGGGAGACACGCCTTACCTGGAGATTCAGGTATATAAGGGAAGGTCCCTCGCAGCGCCAGCACTCCTTGGTCCAGGTAATAAAGGTGAAGGTCACAGAGTGACTGTGTCTGCAGTACGTGCCTCGTGTGATTATGTTTAAGAGTTAAGGACTCAACACCTGGCGACGGGAAACGGGAATCACTGAACCCAGAGGATGGCCACCGGTAGCTCAGAGGAACATTACTGTGTGGGTGAAGACTGGGACGATTTTGTGGAGAGACTCCAGCAGACCTTTGTCACGAAGGACTGGCTGGAAGAGGATGCGGCTGACAAGCGGAGGGCGCATCTACTAACAAGCTGCGTATGCGCTGATGAAGGACCTGCTCGCACCCCACAAACCGGCCGACAAGTCTTTTGAAGAGCTCAGCCAGCTGATCAGCGAACAGTTAAAACCGGCGAGCAGCATACACGTGGCCCAGCACCAGTTCTACACACACTGACATCGGGAAGGGCAAAACATCTCGGACTTCGTGGCAGACTTGCGACGCTTGGCCAGCCTCTGTAAGTTCTCAGACGCCTGCAGGGGGGAGATGTTAAGGGATTTTTTCATTGAGGGCGTTAGCCATGCCGGGATCTTCAGGAAGCTCATAGAGACCAAGGACTTATCTCTCGAACGGGCAGCATTGATAGCTCAACCTTTCATAGCCGGGGAAGAAGAGACCAAGCTAATTTACGCGAGTAGTCCTGGGTCCAACGTGGCGACGGACCAAGAAATTAACGTGATAAACGCAGCTCAAGATCTCGCAGTCAGGCAAAGGCATTTTGAAACTGCAGCAGTCAGACAAAGGCATTTTGTAACTGCCCAAGCTGAAACCGACTCTAATGTGGGCCCCCGACAGGGACAATAGAGAGGGGAGTGGCAATTCATGCCATCAAGGGAACCATTAACACCCACCATCAGAGTGTTTAGAAACAACCAAGTGAACAATCAGAGAGGAATGCCTGCTAACAGTCCTTTTGTGAACAACGATCTCAGCCAATGCTGGAGATGCGGGGGCAGACATTATGCGAAAAGCTGCAAATTTCAGCAGTTCGTCTGAAGGAATTGTAATGCCAGAGGACATTTGGCTAGGGTTTGCAAACAGCCGGTAGTGAGGCTAATCTATGAAACAGAGGAATCAGGCGAGGGGCTTGCAGTGCAGGACAATGTCTGGGGTAAAGCCATGGATGCTGAAGTTCAATGGGCTCATGTGGCTGACGTCCACAGCTCATACACCAAAACGCCACCCATGATGATGAAAGTTTTATTGAATGGCATCCCGGTGTGCATGGAGCTGGACACGGTAGCAAGCCATGTCTCCCAGGAGTGCACAACAATTTGAGAAACTATGGCCACACAGAGCTAGCAGGCCCAAACTGGAACGAATTAATACACAGCTATGGACGTACACTCGAGATCATTCCAGTGCTAGGCAGTGCAAATGTGGTGGTAACACACAATGGATCACAGAACCGGCTGCCACTCTGGATTGTTCCGGGAAATGGCCCCGCGCTTTTGGGAAGGAGCTGGCTAGCTGAGATGAACTGGAAATGGGGGGATGTGCACGTCATTTCATCTGTGGAGCGAAGCTCATGCTCACAGGTACTACAAAAATTCGGGTCACTGTTTCAACCCGGTGTCGGAATGTTCAAGGGCACAAAAGTAGTTATACGCATCACCCCGGACGCCAGACCAGTGCACCACAAAGCCAGAGCGGTGCCGTACGTGATGCATGAGAAAATAGAGAATGAACTGGATCGGCTGCTCAGAGAGGGCATAATTTCTGCCGTTGAATTCAGTGACTGGGCAAGTCCCATTGTTCCTGTCCTTAAAGCGGATGGCTCGGTTAGGATCTGCGGTGACTACAAAGCCACCATCAACTGGGTGTCCCTGCAGGACCAATACCCGCTCCCGAGGGCGGAGGACCTTTTTGCCACATTGGCAGGCGGCAAGCTGTTCAATAAATTGGACCTCACTTCGGCCTACATGACTCAGGAACTGGCAGAAGAATCCAAGCTTCTGACCACCATCACGACGCACACGGGTTTATGCATCCACAACAGGTGTCCTTTTGGCATCCGTTCAGCGGCTGCCATCTTTCAGAGAAACATGGAAAGCTTGCTGAAATGCATTCCCAGCACAATCGTATTCCAGGACGACATCCTAATAACGGGTAGAGACACCGAGGAACACCTGGAGGAGGTGCTACGCCGACTGGACCGGGTAGACCTGCGACTGAAGAAGGCCAAGTGTGTGTTTTTGGCCCCAGAGGTCGAGTTTTTGGGCAGGAAGATTGCCGCAAAGGGGATCCGGTCCACTGAATGCCAAACGGAGGCGATGCGCCGGGCGCCCCGGCCCGGCAACACATCGGAGTTGCGAGCGTTCCTAGGATTTTTGATCTATTTCGGGAACTTCCTGCTGAACTTAAGTACATTGTTGGAGCCGTTACACGTGCTCCTGTGTAAGGGTTGCGAATGGTTTTGGGGGGACTGTCAAGAATGGGCTTTCAACAGGGCGTGGAACCTGCTTTGTTCTAACAAACTGTTAGCGTTGTATGACCCCTGTAAAAAACTAGTTTTAACATGCGATGCATCATCATACGGGGTTGGATGTGTGTTGCAGCAGGGTAATGGAGATGGACAACTCCAACCGGTGGCTTATGTCTCCAGGTCGGTCTTCCAGGCAGAGCGTGGATACAGCATGGTCGAAAAAGAAGCACTCGCTTGCGTTTATGGTGTGAAAAAAATGCACCAATATCTTTTCGGCAGACCGTTCGAGTTAGAAAGGGACCACAAGCCATTAACTTCTCTGTTGTCTGACAGCAAGGCGGTCAATGCAAATGCGTCAGCTCGCATATAGCCATGGGCTCTCACGCTGGCTGCGTATGACTACACCATATGGCACCGGCCAGGCACCGAAAACTGCGCTGACGCGCTCAGCAGACTTCCCCTTGCCACCACCGAGGGGGTGGCGGAGCAAAGCGCTGAAATGGTCATGGCCATTGAGGCTTTTGACACCGCAGGCTCCCCCATCACAGCCCGCCAGATTAAACTCTGGACCAACAGGGACCTCCTCCTATCCATGATAAAGAAATGTGTCCTGACGGGGGATTGGGCGCCCACGCACAGGGCGTGCCCCGAGGAGGTCAGACCGTTTCAGAGACGGATGGATGAGCTCTCCATCCAAGCCGACTGACTGCTATGGGGCAGCCGAGTGGTCATGCCCCAGAAGGGGAGGGAAGCATTCATCAGGGAACTCCACAGCGAGCACCCTGGCATCGTGTTAATCAAGGCCATTGCCCAGTCACATGTATGGTGGCCGGGGATTGACTCAGACCTGGAACACTGGGTTCGCAAGTGCATGACGTGTGCCCAGCTGGGCAACGCCCCCAGGAAGGCCCCGGTCAGCCCGTGACCCTGGCCCACCAAGCCTTGGTCACGCATTCACGTGGACTATGTGGGCCCGTTCATGGGAAAAATGTTCTTGATAATTGTCGATGCATACTCGAAATGGATCGAGTGCATCATATTAAACTCGTGCACGACATCCATCACTGTGGAGAACCTGCGCACGGTTTTCGCGACCCACGGCTTACCGGACATTCTGGTCAGCGACGATGGCCCGTGTTTCACCAGCCATGAATTCCAGGAGTTTATGTCGGGTAATGGTATCAAACATGTCCGGACGCCGCCATTCAAGCCGGCTTCCAATGGCCAGGCGGGACGTGCGGTCCAAATCATAAAGCAAGGCATGCTCCGCATCCAAGGACCCTCTCTGCAGTACCGCCTATCGCGCCTCCTGCTGGCCTACAGGTCCCGGCCGCACTCGCTCACTGGAGTTCGGAACTCCTCATGAAACGTACGCTCAAAACGCGGCTGTCCCTCATCCACCCAACCCTGGCAGACATTGTTGAGGGCAAGCGCCAGTCCCAAACCGAGTGCCACGATCGTAACTCAAGGGAGAGGTGTATAGAAATTGATGATCCAGTATTTGTACTTAACCATGCATTGGGACCCAAGTGGCTGGAGGGCACCGTAATTGGTAAAGAGGGAAACAGGGTCATAGTGGTCAGACTCAATAATGGGCAGATATGCCACAAACACTTGGACCAAGTAAAGAAAAGGTTTAGCATAGACACCGATGAACATGAAGAAGATCATGAGATGTCAACCACACCACTGCCAGTGGACAAGCAACAAGGACAATCACCAGCATGCACAGTCCCTGTGGCCAGCCCGGACAGGCCGGAATCACCTCAGGTGACAGAGACGCATGCCGAGGCTCAGCCACCAGAGCCACAACTGCGGCGGTCCACGAGAGAGTGTCGACCACCTGATAGACTTAATCTTTGAGTCAAAAAGACATGAGGGGGGAGGTGATGTCATGTATGTAACCAGCATACTACTGTAAACCTTATACAATTGTAACCCTCATGTAACCACTACATACTGTACATACTTACTAGAAATGCACACCTTGACCACAAGGGGTGTACTTGTGGGAGACACTCCTTACCTGGAGATTCAGGTCTATAAGGGGAGGTTCCTTGCAGGGCCAGACTCCTTGGTCCCGGTAATAAAGGTGAAGGTCACAGGGTGACTGTATCTGCAGTACGTGCTTAAGAGTTAAGGACTCAACAGGAAAGTCGTGGGGGAAGCTAACATGGAGCCAGGAGCGGGGTCGCAACCCGCCCAGATGTCGCCCACCTCTCTCCTGACTCGGTGGGTTAAATCGAGCTCAGAGTAACTAGTTCTTCTGGTGGGGAATCTAGAATAAAGGGGCATATTCTTAAAATTAGAGCTCGGCCATTCGGGGCGAAATTAGGAAGCACCTTCCACACCAAGTGTAGTAGAAATCTGAAACTCTCTCTCCCAAAAGACTGTGGATGCTGGGGAAGTTGAACATTTCAAGACTGAGATCTAGATTTTTGATAGGTAAGGGTATCAAGGGATAGGTAGCAAAGGCAGGTAAATGGAGTTGAGGCCCACATCAGTCAGAACAAGTTCGAGGGGCTGAATGGCCTACACTTGCTCCAGTGTTCCTATGACTTGGAGCTTAAAGATTCTGAAAAGATTTAAATCTGCAGGAAAGTGGACCATTTTATTTATGATTCTCATAATTTCAAGCGATAGTTAATAAAACAATGAAAGCAATACAGGAAAAATGCTCAGGTGGATTTATTGCATTTTGCCTTCACTTCTGCCTATTTTACTTGAATCATTAAAAGATATCATATTTGTTCTCAACAGTTCAAGTGAGCTGGTTTTATCTGCCACTGGTGATATAGAGCAAATCCTTTGAACAGTCCAGATAATGGATGGAAATAATGACACCATTAATAACTGACAACTTGCGGATGTGCACCCTGGTCTCAGACATGCACACCTTACAGATAATTTATTATTTCAGTAATGATTGAGAGAAACAGTGGACTGTTTGTACCAATTGCTAATAAAGTAGTTGTTATGCTACATGGCATCTTTTAATAAATGATCAAATCATAACTGTCATCATTTCATTAAAGCCCTCTACTTCATTTTAACTGGCTGCTCCAGCTGTTGAGCATATTTCCAATGACCTTCCCTGACATAATCATGTAACTTCCTGCAATGAATTAGTTTTTCATGACTGCATCCTATGTACAGCATTAATCATGCCTTGTTCACTTTAATTCTATTATGGCCTTATAATTCTGAAGAAAGTCGCATTTGCAGACTCCAGGTGATTTGGAGAAGGCTCAATGTTGGAAAACCCGAGTTTCAGGGAATCATTTTTTTCCATAAAGTAAATATTAACAAATTCCAAGAAAATGACTTTAACTAGGCTTTAATTGTGGAGACAGAACTTCTGACAAGACAGTAAGGTCTTTCAGTGAGGTTTCTCTAACTCTACAGTCTTTGGCTACACATGCCTCAGGCCACTTCTTCAAACTCCTAAACGTCTTGACCTCCTTTAAGACAGCTCAGGTAGTTCGTCCTTTTGGACAATTCCTCAATTTATTTACTGCGTTTGCAGCTCATGCTTTGTGTATTAAGTAGCATAACACAATGGAGCTGGAGATTAGTGGATAATGAGCCGACATGAATTTGATGATTGCTAGAAACACAGAAAGAACCTGGAACAATTCTACTAGCAGGTCAAATATTTCCCCTAAATATTCTAATAATCCTGGTTCAACAAGAGATGGCTTACTTTCACTTAAACATGCAGCTAGGGCTTCAACGTTATGAACTGATCAGTATTTTTAAACTTTGTTCTCAGGGCGTGGGCAATACTGGCAAGGCCATGTTTATTGACCAGCACTAGGTGCCCGAGTTTTGGGGACTGGAGCAGTGCACAAATCAGACCAGGTACGGGTGATAGGTGCCCTTTCCTGAAGAATATTAGTGATGAACCAGTTGAGTTTTCAAGACAAAGCAGCAGCTTGCAAAGTAATTTTATTCTGGTGCAATCCCACCATTATTGAATTGAATTTCACCCTTTGCCATGGTGGAATTATGAACTCATAACCTCTTAAATACCATGACCCTTATACTACCATACTTGGCGTATTTCAGTCATTATAATCTAGTGGAGAAATGATAGCTCAACCATTCTACTGCTATAGAAATATAATCTAAAGAGTGCACTATCTGCATACATTCGAAACCCATCAAATGATCTGTGTCCTCGAGCAAGACTACTATTTTGCATTTCTGTATAAGATTGAAGTTATTAGCAGTGACAAGTAGAGCTGAGTTTTTCTGAAGACTACTGTTCTATCAACAAATTTACAGCCATTACAGTAGTGGGTGTTAAAGATTTGAGTTCCTCTGACAGAGATATTTTGGCCCCGATCTTTACTGGAGTGGGATTTCCAAGCCGGGGGGGGGGGGGGAGGGAGGTGGGGAGAGGTGGTGGGGAGGGGTTGAGGGGTGGGAGGGGAGTTCTGGTCGGCATAAGTCCGGGTTTCCCTGAACACTGTGGGGTTGCGCGTGTGCGTTTTTTTCAACAGAATAACCACCCAGAATCTGGCCTGATTGATAGGCTTGGCTCCCTGTCGGGTGGGGAACGCAACCCAGGAGCAGGAAGGTTGCCCGGTGCTGGGATAGAGATCACAAGGGTGGGGGGGGGGAGGAGGGGGTGCCAGGTGGGTTGGAGGGTTGGGGGCCGATCGCGGGGGACAGGGGGGGTTCAGTGATCATGGCGGTGGGGTGAGGGTCGGTGATCACAGAGGGGGCTGGTTATCAGTGGGGGTGGGAGGGGTCAGTGATGTCGTATTGGTTCCAATCGCGGAGTGGGGTCTGATCGCAGATGGAAGCAGGATACATTAGGGGGCTGGAAGGAAACACTCCTGCTCCTTCTGGCCCACAAGCATTGCTGGAAAGGCACTTCGATCTTCCACGCAGCAGACCTGGCCTCCCTTTAGCTGCCAGGTTTCCCTTTCAAGCAGTGAATTTCAGACCATAACAACTCATTATGTAAAAAACAATTCTCTTCATCTCCCGTCTGGTTCTTTTGCCAATTAACTTAAATGTGTGTTCTCTGATTACCAACGGCCACTAGTGGAAACAGTTTCTCCATATTTACTCAATCAAAACACCTCAGAATTTTGAACACCTCAATTAAATCTCCCCTTAACCTTCTCTACTTTCAGAACAATCTCAGCTTCTCTAGTTTCTCCACATAACTGAATTCCCTCATCATGTAACATCTTCCATCCTTGCTTTTCATTATTGGTTTCTCCACCTTCTCAGGAGACTTACAAACAATTCAGAATACACTGCCTTCAGGTTAAAGATTACTGTTAATGTGCACATTACTTGTAATGAGATTTTGTAGCTGGAGAGCCTAAGTTTAACACCATAAGATTAAAGGGAGAAGTCAGGACAATTTGTCTTTTTACACAGAAGGTTATCAGAAAATGGCCTGCCCTCCCAGAAGCAAAGTTGGAAGTCGAACTCAATTACTTTTTAAAAGAACGTGATTAAATATTTAAGAAAGTAAAGTTTTAAAAGACGACGTGGAAAGGACTGGTGAACGACACTAATTGGATAGCTCCTTCAAAGAGGTAGCACAGATGTGAGGCTGAATGGCCTCATTCTGTGCTGCAAAATTCGATGACTCTGAAAAGCAGGTTGCATTAGTTGATTAAAATTTGTTGGGGTCAAATGCAGAATGATATTTGATGGCCTGCAATTTCCTGTGGCGGTATAATTGGCAAGTTACGTTCTAATTTACACCCGTTATTACGTCCATTTTGCCCATGGCAATTAATGCCAAAATTTCCTGTCAATTTTTTGGTATGTAAAAATCTGCAATAACAAGCGGAAATCAACATAAACAATCAAGTCTGAGGAAAGCGTGAAACCCACACCATATATTTCTTCTTTAACTTTGAAAGTTAATGTTTGAAGCCATTTAATTATCATTCATGCATATTCGGCACAGCATTTTTAAGAAATGCAATCATGGAAGCTTTGCATGTATATTAGGCTGATGTTGGAACAATGCATTCAAAGACACAGAAAATATGATGCCGATTTCAGTAACCAGAAATGAAATAAAAATTGCTTGCAAAAAAAATATTGCCGTAAAACAGCAAAAATATGACTGTTTCCTGCTGTGCCTCAAATTCTGAGCATTACTTTACATCCATTTTGAACCAGCGTAATCACAGGAAGTTCACTTTTCTGTGCTTTATCATGGGGACGACGCCATGAGTCACGATGCGCCTGGGCACGGAACTCAATTTATGGGCATAAAAGGTCATGGAAGTTTGGGCATAATGCAAGTACTTGTGTAACACACATACCCCGAATGTTTGTATTCTTTTATGTCAGAAATTGGGTTTACGCCCCAGTCGCGTGTCTTTAGGCTCAAATTCACATCGAGAGGTCTAGTCTATGCATTCATTACACAATAGGCTGACTGCAATATTTCATCCTGAGTTTGACCTTTAACCTTGCATAACTTTGCAATAACGCCAATCAAAACTGTACTAATGAAGAAAGCTAAGCTAAACTAAAAACTTCACTTCAGTAAAATAATAACAAAAAATGTACATCTTATTAGCACATAAAGCCCACGTGATTCCATGATACGAATACATAAGAACATAAGAGCATAAAAAATAGGAGCAGGAGTAGGCCATATGTCCTCTTGAGCCTGCTCCGCCATTTAATATGATCATAGCTGATCGGATCATGGACTCAGGTCCACTTCCCTGCCCGCTCTCCATAACCTCTTATTCCCTTATCGTTTAAGAAACTGTCTATTTCTGTCTTAAATTTATTCAATGTCCCAGCTTCCACAGCTCTCTGAGGCAGTGAATTCCACAGATTCACAACTCTCTGTGGGAAGAAATTTCTCCTCATCTCAGTTTTAAATGGGCGGCCCCTTATTCTAAGATTATGCCCTCGAGTTCGAGTCTCCCCTATCAGTGGAAACATCCTCTCTGCATCCACCTTGTCAAGCTCCCTCATAATCTTATATGTTTCGATAAGATCACCTCTCATTCTTCTGAATTCCAATGAGTAGAGGCCCAACCTTCTCAACCTTTTCTCATAAGTCAACCCTCTCATCTCTGGAATTAACCTTGTGAAACTTCTCTGAACTGCCTCCAAAGCAAGTATATCCTTCCGTAAATATGGAAATCAAAACTGCACGCAGTATTCCAGGTGTGGTCTCATCAATACCCTGTACAACTGTAACAAGACTTCCCTGCTTTTATACTCAATCCCCTTTGCAATAAAAGCCAAAATTCCATTGGCATTCCTGATCACTTGCTGTACCTGCATACTAACCTTTTGTTTTTCATGCACAAGTAACCCCAGGTCCTGCTGTACTGCAGCACTTTGCAATCTTTCTCCATTTAAATAATAACTTGCTCTTTGATTTTTTTTCTGCCAAAGTGCACAACCTCACACTTTCCAACATTATACTCCATCTGCCAAATTTTTGCCCACTCTCTCAGCCTGTCTATGTCCTTTTGCAGATTTTGTGTGTCCTCCTCACACATTGCTTTTACTCCCATCTTTGTATCGTCAGCAAACTTGGCTACGTTACACTCGGTCCCTTCCTCTAAGTCCTTAATATAGATTGTAAGTAGTTGGTGTTATGTTCCGCCAGCAGGGAGCTCATCCCCTGAAGTCCCAAGGGCTCCCAGCATCCCTTGGGAGCACTGTATATAAGCCGGCCCGTAAGGCCTGTTCCTCACTCTGGAGTGTCTTATTAAAGACTGAGGTCACTGTTACTTTAACCTCCCTGTGTGCAGCCTCATCTGTGTTAGGAACACAATAATTGGCGACGAGAATACGAATCCAACACAAGGATGCAGCAAACTGTGGGCATCCTGGAGAAGTTCTCAGAGGGTGAGGACTGGGAAGCCCATGTCGAACGGCTAGACCAGTACTTTGTAGCCAACGAGCTGGACGGAGAAGGAAGCACTGCAAAAAGGAGAGCGGTCCTCCTCACAGTCTGTGGGGCACCGACCTACAGCCTCATGAAGAATCTTCTGGCTCCGGTGAAACCCACAGATAAGTCATATGAGGAGCTGTGTACACTGGTTCGGGAGCATCTTAACCCAAGGGAGAGCGTGCTGATGGCGAGGTGTCGGTTCTACAAGTGCCGGTGATCTGAAGGTCAGGAAGTGGCGAGCTATGTCGCCGAGCTAAGGCGACTTGCAGGACAATGTGAGTTTGATGGCTACCTGGAGCAAATGCTCAGAGACTTTTCTGTACTGGGCATTGGCCACGAGACCATCCTACGAAAATTTTTCACTGTAGAGACACCGGCCCTCAGTAAGGCGATTGTAATAGCACAGGCGTTTATGTCCACCAGTGATAACACCAAACAAATCTCTCAGCACACAAGTGCTAGCAATGTTCATAAATTAACTGGAACTGTGTTTGCGAGCAGAAATGTACCGGGCAGAACCCACGAGTCTGCAACGGCCAGCAGGCCTCAGGTGACCCAGATGACTCAGAGTCCCCAACAAAAGATGAATGCAAGGCAATTCACACCTTGTTGGCTTTGTGGAGGCTTCCATTCAGTCTATTCATGCCACTTCAAATGGAATGTTTGCAAGAGCTGTGGAACAATGCGGCTCCTCCAACGAGCTTGCAGATGAGCTGCAAGCTCTGCAAAACCTGCTAACCACCACATGGCAGAGGAAGATCAGTCCATGGTGGATCAAAGCAATTTCGTGGTGGGCAATGGTAGCCAACAAGCACTGTATATAAACTGGCCCCTAAGGCCTGTTCCTCACTCTGGAGTGTCTTATTATAGACTGAGGTCACTGTTACTTGTTCGCTGAAAACAAGGGGATAAATACTAATGCCTCAGCCCGCATACAAAGGTGGGCACTCGCGCTATCAGTGTATCACTATACCACCCGCCACAGGCCAGGCAACGAGAACTGTGTAGATGCTCTCAGTCGGCTATCATTACCCACCACGGGGATGGAAATGGCGCAGCCTGCAAACTTGTTGATGGTGGCGCAGCCCGCAGACTTGTTGATGGTCATGGAAACGTTTCAAAATGATAAATCACCTGTCACGGCCCACCAGATTAGGACTTGGACCAGCCAAGATCCTCTGCTGTCCCTAGTAAAAAACTGTGTGCTGCATGGGAGCTGGGCCAGCATCCCCGTTGAAATGCAAGAGCCAATCAAGCCGTTCCAGCGGTGAAAGGACGAGCTGTCCATTCAGGCAGACTGCCTGTTGTGAGGTAACCGAGTAGTGCTACCAAAAAAGGGCAGGGAGACGTTCATCACGGATCTCCACAGCACACACCCGGTATAGAAATGATGAAAGCGATAGCCAGATCCCACGTGTGGTGGCTCGGTATCGATTCTGACTTAGAGTCCTCAGTTGAGCAACGCGCCCAGAGAGGCACCACTAAGTTTGTGGTCCTAGCCCTCCAGACCATGGACGAGGATCCATGTCGACTATGCGGGCCCGTTTCTCGGTAAAATGTTCCTGGTGGTGGTGGATGCTTTTTCAAAATGGATTGAATGTGAAATAATGTCGGGAAGCACCACCACCGCCACCATTGAAAGCCTGAGGGCCATATTTGCCATCCACGGCCTGCCTGACATACTGGTGAGTGACAACGGGCCATGTTTCACCAGTGCCGAATTTAAAGAATTCATGACCCGCAATGGAATCAAACATGTCACCTCGGCCCCGTTTAAACCAGCATTCAATGGGCAGGCAGAGCGGGCAGTACAAACCATCAAACAGAGCCTTAAACGAGTCACAGAAGGCTCACTCCAAACCCGCCTGTCCCGAGTACTGCTCAGCTACTGCACAAGACCCCACTTGCTCACAGGGATGCCCCCGGCTGAGCTACTCATGAAAAAGACACTTAAAACCAGACTCTCGCTGGTTCACCCCAACCTGCATGATCAGGTAGAGAGCAGGCAGCAGCAACAAAATGTAAACGATGGTCGCACCACTGTGTCACGGGAAATTGATCTGAATGACCCTGTGTATGTGCTAAACTATGGACATGGTCCCAAGTAGATCGCGGGGACGGTAATAGCTAAAGAAGGGAATAGGGTGTTTGTAGTCAAATTAGACCATGAACAAATTTGCAGAAAACACCTGGACCAAACAAGGCTGCGGTTTACAGACTGCCCTGAACAACCCACAGCAGACACCACCTTTTTCGAGCCCACAACACACACCCAAAGGATCAACGACACCACGCCGGACCAGGAAATCGGACCCATCACACCCAACAGCCCAGCAAGGCCAGGCTCACCTAGCAGCCCTGCAGGGCAAACAACACGCCAGCCCAGCGAGGGCACAGCCAACACACCAGAACAGACATTTGTACCGAGGCGGTCCACCGGGGAAAGAATGGCTCCCAACCGCCTCACCTTGTAAATAGTTTTCACTTTGACTTTGCGGGGGGAGTGATGTGTATCTGTAAAGCATGCACTCCCATGTTCTGCCACCAGGGAGCTCATCCCCTGAAGTCCCAAGGGATCCCAGCATCCCTTAGGAGCACTGTATATAAGCTGGCCCCTAAGGCCTGTTCCTCACTCTGGAGTGTCTTATTAAAGACTGAGGTCACTGTTACTTTAACTTCCCTGTGTGCAGTCTCATCTGTGTTAGGAACACAATCGTTGGGGTCCCAGCACTGATCCCTGTGACACCCCACTAGTTACTGATTGCCAATCCAAGAATGAACCATTTATCCCTACTCTGTTGTTTCTGTTCATGCTAATATGTTACCCCCAACCCTGTGAACTTTTATCTTGTGCAGTAACCTTTTATGTGGCACCTTGTTAAATGTCTTCTGAAGTCCAAATACACCACATCCACTGGTTCCCCTTTATCCACCCTGTTCGTTACATCCTCAAAGAATTCTAGCAAATTTGTCAAACATGACTTCCCCTTCATAAATCCATGCTGACTCTGCCTGACCGAATTTTGCTTTTTCAAATGTCCTGCTACTGCTTCTTTAATAATGGACTCCAACATTTTCCCAACCACTGAGGTTAGGCTAACTGGTCTATAGTTTCCTGCTTTTTGCCTGCCTCCTTTTTTAAATAGGTGCATTCCAGTTGCAGTTTTCCAATCTGCTGGGACCTCCCCAGAATCCAGGGAATTTTGGTAAATTACAACCAATGCATCCACTATCCCTGCCACTACTTCTCTTAAGACCCTAGGATGCAAGCCATCAGATCCAGGGGATTTATCTGCCTTTAGTCCCATTATCTTACTGAGTACCACCTCCTTAGTGATTGTGATTATGTTAAGTTCCTCTCTCCCTATAGCCCCCTGACTATCCACTGTTGGAATATTATTAATGTCCTTTAACGTAAAGACTGATATAAAATATTTGTTCAGAGTTTCTGCCATCTCCATGTTTCCCATTAATAATTCCTCGGTCTCGTCCTCTAAGGGACCAACATTTACTTTAGCAACTCTGTTCCTTTTAATATACCCTATAGAAACTCTTGCGATCTGTTTTTATATTAATATTGAATACATACCTGGAAGACATGTTCCCGTATGCTGGACTGCGAATGGAGTCCTCCGATCGGAATCCTACGTTCCTCCGGGACCACCAGGTATTTTCGTTAAAAAATTCAGGTTGGAGGCGTTCGCCCGAAGGAAGCCTCCGACCGCAATTTCCCCCCCATTGTTAGGCCACAACTTACTATGGTGACCAGTAACATTCATGGTTAGTATTGATCTTTTAGATTTATTCCTGTTTCTTTTACTCAGTTAAACGGCAATAATGTTATCAGGAGAACACTTACCTGTGCAAGGGAGCTGAATTTCCGCCATACATCAGTAGTTGCATTCCTAGCCTGCGGCATTTCAGATCTGACCACTTCAACCATGAGCAGTAATTCAGCTCCCTCGCACTGTCTGATACAATAACTCATCCCAACTAATTCTCTAGCTGTGGCATCACCCCTCACAGTTTATGAAACAACATCGTACTTATTTTGGGTTGAATTTTCAGGTCATTTGCGACCGGGTTTTCGCCGGGTTTTGACCCTCCGCGGCGAAAAATGGGGCGATCAACTGTTTTGCGTCCGGGCGCGATCCGCGGGTCGGGTTTTGCGGTGGCGCTTAGAAACACCGTCGGGGAGAGATGCGCCGGGTGTGCAACGGCTCGCATTGCGACACCGACAGAAGTTTCGTCAATCACCCGACCCGCACGCCCTGAAATGTGCCCCACGGTGACCACCAAGGAAAACACAGCGGCGCATCCCTGCCGACGGCGGTGAGTTGGATAAACTGTAAAAAAAAGTAAGTTAAAGTTATTATTTTTTCAATGTTTGCAGTGATTTGTGTGGTAAGGGTGTTGGCAACGCTTTTTGAAAGTTTTTGTGAAGTTTTTTTCCTCCCCTCCCAAGGCCTATCTCGGAGCGCTCCCGGCCCCGCACTAAAGATGGCAAGGATCCCGTTTTTGCGCCGCAAAACTAGTACAACGCCTTCCTTTACGCTGCGGCCCAAATTATGAAAGTTGCTCCACAAAGCGTAAATCTTAATCGGGTGGTAAATTTCCCGCACCCCCTCCGTTTGCACCGCGCAAACAACAAAACCGAAAATCCAGCCCTCAAGATTACAAAAGTAAGAAAAATGTTAAAACTGTAATTTGATGAAACAGGGTCTGGAAGGTCTATGGATGTCCACAGGATAAGGGGTCAGCCATTTATTACTGGGATGAGGAGGAATTTCTTCACTCAGAGAGTTGTAGATCTTTGGAATTCTCTACCCTAGAGGGCTCTGGATGCTCAGTTGTTGAGTATATTAAAGACTGAGATCGATAGATTCTTGGACTTTAAAGGAATTAAGGGATAGGATGGGAAAGTGGAGTTGAGGTCAAAGATCAGCCATGATCTCACTTATTGGCGGAGCAGGCTCGAGGGGCCGTATGGCCTGCTCTGCTCCTATTTCTTATGTTCTTATGTTAAAGTGAACTCTTGATATAGATAATGGGGCAGGATGGATGCAAGATGAAATTTCTGACCATGGTCCAAAACTGTGATCTAGTAAAAAAATATGCACGTGTTGCTGAATATAATTAGCTGATTACTATTAACCATGTATTTAGAATGTGGAATGAACCATTAAAAAAACTGAGTTTGATACATTTTTAATAAGACAGGAATAATCACTGGAAATTAATGCTTAAAGAAAATGTCTGCTCAGATTTGTAAATGGTTATTTAGCATACAGATTGTTTTAATTGTTACTGTTCAAGCTTTAAAATCACACCGTCTCCCAATTTTAGCCTTGTCTTTAAATAGTTTCAAACTAAACAGCTTTTTGATATATATGAATGAGCTGCACTTGGGTATGCGGGGCATAATTTCAAAGTTTGCAGGTGACGCGAAACTGAGAAAGATAATAAACAGTGAGGAGGATAGTCGCAGACATCAGGAATACACAGACAGACTGGTGAAACATGCAGACACAAGGCAGATGAAATTTAATGCAGAGAATGTGAATGATTCATTTTGGTTGGAAGAAGGAGGAGAGGCAATATGAACTAAATGGTACTTTAAAGGGGATGCAGGAACAGAGAGACCTGGGGGCGGATGTACACAAATCAGTGAATGTGGTAGGGCAAGTTGAGAAGGCTGTTAAAACAACACATGGTGTCCTTGACTTTATTAATAGAGGTTTAGGGGGGAATTATAACCCCCAAAAAACAGGTGGGTTGAGGTCGGGTGGGAGATTAAAGAGTTAAAAATCTGAATCCTGACCCCAACCCGCCACTTTTGGTTTTAGCAGAGGTGGGATGTGGTGGGGAGCAGGGCAGCCCTCTTGCCCCTCCATCACCCTTCCGACCTCTCTCCTCTGGCACCCCCCTCATCACGCCTAAGGCATTCTGATCTTTTACATTATTACTGCAATGAAGCAGCATGAACAGAAGTGCAATCATCGGTGCAAGAATCCTAGAAATTTACCACAGCCAATGTTATTGCACCATTCTCATGGTGTGATTCACTTACTGCATGTGTGCACCAGCTAATCTGATGCAATGGTTAACACTGAGCTAACTTCCACATTGTGTCCCAATTATTACTGTTCAGTGACACTGCACAGACTACTTTTCTGACATGAGCTAGTCTGCTTTTCCCAATCAATATGAAAATTAAAACCCCCCATTAAAGGCACTCTGCTTTTGCTACATGCTTATCTAATCTCTGCATTGATGTATCCTGCCACTTCACACTGCTACCAGGAGGCCCATACACAAATCCCACTACAATCTTAAATCCTTTCCTATTTCTTAGTTCTGGCCATAAGGCCTCCACTTTCATTAAAGTCATTGTGACTGCCCGATTCATTCTTTCCTCAAGGACCCTGATCCCACCCCAGTTCAGGTGTAGCCTGTCCCAATGGTACAGTTCCTTCCTGTCCAGTACTGGTGTCAGTGACCCATGAAATGGAGCATCTCTTTCCCATAACACTCCTTCTGACACATGTTCATCTCCCTAATCTGCTTATCCCTACAATTTGCACGTGGCTCGAGTAATAATCCAGAGAAGTCCTGTTTTTTAAATTTAGCTCCTGGTACTTGCAGAACAGAACCTCTTGCCTACCCCTTCCTATGTTCTTGGGCCCAACATGGACCACAATGACTGGATCCTGCCCCTTCCTCTCCAATATCCTTTCAAGCCGGTTTGAGAGGTCCCTCAACCTTGCACTAGGTAGGTAACATACCATGTGGGACTCTCGATCCTGCTTACAAAGGATGCTATCTGTTCCCCTAATTATTGAATCCCCTACAACTACCATATTACACTTATTCTCCTCCTCCCTTTGGACAGCCTCCTGCTCCAAGGTGCCATGGTCAGCACTCTGACTGTCCTTCCAACAGTTTTTATCCTTATCCTCACAGGCAGCAAGTAAACTGTACCTGTATGATATCATCAGTTTCTCCAGATCCTTGTTCTCTAGCTCACCTGGGTTCCCTTTGCTCTACATTATTAGTCACACCAATCCCATTCTGATCCTGCACCTTTCTACGAGGTGTGACCAAGGTCTGGACCAATCTGTCCAGATATTTCACCCCTCCCTTATGTATCAGAGTGTTTCCAGTTCAATGACTCTGAACCGAAGAGATTCAAAGCGGAGAAATCTACTGCAGACTTGTTCACTCGGGACAGTCTCGCTGACCACAAACTCCCACATACTGCTTACCAGATACATTTCATAGGACTCACAAGCCTCACTGGCTCAAACAGACCAGAATTCAATCTGTGGAAATATCAGAAAGAATTAAGAAGTTAGTTCAGACCTGGGGTCTAAAACCAATAAACTCTCTTGCACAAAAAACAAGCAGACATTGACCTCAGGGTGAAGGAGATAAGGGAAGGAGGTAAAGTTGTAAAGCTGGAGGATTATAAAGCCAAATTCAAAGGAGTCGCCCTGGGTAAGAGATAGTGTGTAAATACTGAATGCCAATTAACAGAGTTCGAGCAATTGCTAATGACCAAACAAAAGGTCGGGTGTAGGAATAGCAGACTGAAGGCCAACGGACAGGAGGGAGTTACCGTAACAGGACCAGCTGTGGGAAGCAGCAGGGGGCAGTGGGAAAGGATGAAAAGACTTAATTGATCAAAATTAGGACTTGGTAATAACTCTTCGAGGCAAGATACAGGTTGTGATAACAGCAGAATGTCTCTGTACTTCTTGTAAAAGCAAGCAGGCAATTAATAGCAACACACATGGTTAACTGAGAGAAGAAAGGGTATAAAGATAGACAAGTTCGGACAGTCCAGAGCGAGAACCTAGGAACCACACTCAGCAGACGTAGGTACCAGGGGAGAGACCCTTGAAGGAACAGTGTCAGGACCGGACTGATCACCCGGGGACCTATTGGGTAACTACAGAGTATAAGTAGTGAGTTTTGTACTTCTTCTGTATTAAACGAACATTAACGGTACTGCTATTGTCTAATGTGTAATTTAATATTTAACTCAAGAATCGTCGCAGGTAACTACTAGTTACACAACTAGCGAAATTGCTGTTTGTGCAACAAATCCTTGTACAGTTTGGAACACTGGTCTACATTAGGACTAGGATGTACTGCTGTTTGCTAAAAGTACCCCTAAAATTTCAATAATCTCTGTGAATGGAATGTAAATTCTTATAAATTAATGAATGCGTACTTATAAAATCTAATTGTTACACTGGTGCAAACACTCTGTATTCTGGAAAATATTATGCACATAAATCTGACAAAATCTCAATAGAGGAATGTTGCTGATTGATCCTTCACCCCAGGTTTCCCACTGATTCGTAATTTGCTTGTCGACAGTAAATCAATCACAATTCTTCATGGCAGGATCCATACAATTGTTCCTTGTACTCTGTTGAATTCCTAGCAGCATTGATGTAATGCTCTAATTATTGTCAAAATTGACACATTGCATCATTATTTTCATTTAGATTATCAAGACCAAGTGAAAATGCCTAAGTGATGGATTTTTATGCGGATAGTTTTGGGAAACATGCACTTTTTGCAACAATGCAACATTTAAAGCAGTAGATGGATCAACACTGTTTAAAATGTATAATTGGACATGTACAGGTATAACTAATCAATTTGTTATCATGATCGAGTGATATAATGACCCCGGTGTAACATGATGTGTCCCCGACATTTGCAGTTGACAGATTGAAGTACCTTTTATGTTTTGTTAAGCATTGATTCCTTCGCCCTCTGCCTCATGCAGAGAAAACACAATGGGGCCGAAATTGGTCGACATACCGCCCCCTACTGCCCACGTACCGCCGACATACCGCCCAAATATGCAATTTTGGTCAAAAAACACCTACATACCGCTGACATACTGCTCGGCGTATATTCATCATTGACATACCGTCGAGCGGTATGCACACTGTCTGCCATGCAGGACCACCCGCATACCGCCCAAAAAGTCAGATTTTTAGCGCATGCCGCTGACACACCGTCCTGGAAAAGGGGGTTTTACACGATTGTAAGTGGGCGGGAATGGGGGAGTGCACAGATCCGCCATTTTGGAAATCAGGAACTGTCAGCTAAAGCTGTCGACCTGACTACTATGGCACGGGGGGTCATGTCCTGACTCACTGCTGAAGAAAAAAAAAATCAAACAAGATGGTCCAGTTAAACATAGTGGAACCAAAATGGAACCACGCTGCATTAAACAAGGTGATACAATGGTCACTATGGTAACCTGTATAATTCAAATGCTAACATTTCAAATCTTTGTATAATTTTGTATTTGTTTGATCAGTTAATAATTCTTTTACAGTAATTTTAGAGTGCGATTTTGATTTGAAAAGGTATATTTACTATTACTGAGTAACTTAAGATAGAAAGGCATTTTAGTTATTTTTTTTAATTGAAAAATATTGTGGAGATTTAAAAAGAATGCAGCCTGTATTATCTCAGCCTGTATTACTGACAACCTGTCTAATGGAGGAACCAGATGTGAGAAGGTTTATTGAGCAGAGTTATAAGGGTAATGGAAGAGGTCGCAGAATGATGAGGAGGAGGCCTTACCCGCAAAAGATCTTCAGAGAAAAGTTTGACACTCTACAAGAGTGCTTAAATTCAATTCAAACGTGTATGTAAAAATGTAAAAACAATTTTGAAACTTTGTAAAACTTATAACTATAAAACAACTGTAACAACTTTAATAACAACTTTAACAAAACTTTTACAACTTCAATAAACTTTTACAAATCAAACTTCAATTACAACAAAAAGACCCTTTACTTTCCTCGGCCACAACCTCTGCTCCATCCACGTCCACGTGCTACACCACCCTTGGGACTATTTCCCCCTTTTTTACTCCCGCCCTTCCCTTTCCCAGTGCCCATGGCATGGTCCTCCTCGTGTTGATACCAAGCCGGTGTGCAGCACCGCATTCTATGTGCTGTTGCTGTCATTGGAGGTCAGGCATTGCAGGCGTAATAAATGGGGTCTCAGGAAAAGCTCGTGATGTGGAAGGCGCGGCTTCAAGGCTGGAAGATGATGTCAGCGCCCCATCCTCAGGTGCTGTCGACCTGACTACTATGGCATGGGGGGGTTCCGCTCCATGTCCTGATCCCGTCGGTTGCCGCATTGCTTCAACGGCGTTGGCGGTTTGCTCCATCGCAGCGATCATATGCAACCTTTCCTCCGACTGCCACTCTGATAGAGCCGCGATATTTGTGGCTATTGTAGTCATGGCCTTGAGCAGCTCTCAACCTATGTCGACACTGGCCTGTGACAGACGCACCATGTCCTGGTACACGCCTACAGCAACCGACCTTCCCTGTACCAACCTCCGTCGCTGCGGCAAAGGCACTGCAACACTTGGGGCTACTTTTATTCTATTTTTAGGGGTGGGCCTGAGCCTGGATATTGACAAGACATTTTGACCTATAAAGGTTCCCTTAAAAACTTAGTATCCAATAAGACTTCTAGCTTTTACAACTAGCAACATGTTTATGTTAACTCTCTTAACTTCCATTCATTATCTTCACCAGCAGTTTTGTTAAGCTAACTTCAAATCCTACCCTTCACATTATACATAACATACACAAACAAGGTTCAAGTTTGAACTTAAAAACAACAGATAATCGCTTAGCAACAGGGAGATTGTATATAGTACAAAGAACTATACCCTCTATTACTAAGCATTTCTCTGATTTAAAAACAACGATTTAAAACACAGCACAGCTGCATATTGCGATAGTCAGACCATACCTTGAACACCAAGTCCAGCTTTAGTCGGTGAAACACACAGGAGCTCTTTTAGCACTGGAGGCAGTGAGGAGAAGAGCCACAAGGCTGATCTCTAGTATTAGATGTTTGAGTTACAAGGAAAGGGTTTGTTCTCATCGGAACAGAGAAGGTTGAGAGGAGACCTCATTGAGGTGTACAAAATATTGAGGGGCCTGGACATAGTGGATAGTAAGGGTCTATTTCCATTGGTGGAGGGGTCTATTACGAGGAGGCATAGTTTTAAGGTGGTTGGTGGAAGGTTTAGAGGGGATTTGAGGGGGGCTTTCTTCACGCAGAGGCTTGTGGGGATCTGGAACTCGCTGCCTGGAAGAGTGGTGGATGCAGAAACCCTCACCACTTTTAAGAGATAGTTGGATGAGCACTTAAACTGCAGTAACCTGGTAATCTAGAGCTGGTAATTGGGATTAGACTGGATGACCTTTTGTTGGACGGAGCAGATATAATGGTAAGTACTGCAGGGAATAGAATATGGCCAGGATGATCTCCTGGACTAGTTTCGATCACCTGGATGGGTCGGAGAGGAATTTTCCCAGATCTTTTCTCCCTAAATTGGCCTGGGTTTTTAATCTGGGTTTTGCCTCTCCCAGGAGATCACATGGCTCCAGTTGGGGTGGAGTGCAGAATGTTTTAGTATAAGGGGTGTCGCAGTTATGGTGAGGCGGATTGGTTGGAGTTGGTACTCTTTGCCTTTCCGTCATTGTTCATAGGTTTATATGTACCTTTAGGGCTGCTGACCAAGGGCTGTGTGGCTCTATGACGGCCTGTGGGACACTATGGGCCAGAATGGCCTCCTTCTGCGCTGTAAATTTCTATGTTTCTATGTTTCTATGAAAGGCTGGAGAACCTTGAGCGATTCAGCTGGGAAAAGAGATGTCTGATAAATAATTTCATTGAGGAATATAGACAACAGTATGACAAAGTTTAAGCAGTAAAATATTTCAAACTAATTTGTAAGCTGGACTAGGGGACACAGGTTTGAATTAGTAAAGGGCAAATTTAGGACTGATGCCAATAAATTCTTCTTTATATAAAAGGTAATCAACACAAGTGGAATAGTGGAGGTGGAAACACTGGAATTGTTCAAGAAAATATTGGATGCCACAATGAGGGGACATTGGGGATATTCTGTATGGATGAATTAAAATGGGCCAAATGATCTTCCTCATCATAATAATCTGTTGATATCGAGACTGCATAAGCAAGCAGTGACTTTAAGGTAATAATTAGATCTCATGGTACTGCTGATGTTTGGATACCAAGCTGTCGTGGTCATGATATTATTAGAATAGCTGTCTTATGGCTCATTCCAAGTCATTTAACATAAAGTAAACACTGTTGAAGGCAAGTGAAATAAGCTTCATTTTCAACATAGTGCTATTAAACAGAGGTCTTCATTCACAACACAGAAAATGAACGTTTATCAGGTTCAACAAATGATGAGCAATAGCTGTAGTGCAAACAAAAAAGGAAAATGGTGCTCTTCTTCAAGAGAAGATTCTAACCCACAGGATATTCTCAGATAGTTGTATATAATGTATGCAATCTTCCATTCCAAAATGTTGCTATTGAATGTCATAGTAAATTTGCTGTATGGTTCACATGCCTCACAACCAGCCTTCAAATTGGTCATTCAACTCTGTATCTTCTTTCACGGCAGGCTTATTTTGTTGACAACGAGACACCAAGACAAATGCCAGGGATGATAAATTGTACTTGGTAACTGACTATGGTCAAGTTATTTACTAGCTTTAGTGAAGTAAAGTACATAGCAATTCGCTCAGTTTTAGATAATGGCAGTGTGATAATCCCTCCATCTTTACTTTCTGCACTTTCGAGCTGTAGCCCATAATTTTGGGTTTGCCTACCCCATTGACTAACCACTCATCTACGTCAAATGAATTTTGATATTCTCTGGCTAAACGTCAAGTAACAAGTTCAGTTGGTGATCCAAGGTTATATTATGTTAGGGTCATGTTAAGAATGGAAGCAAGTCTTCTTTGATTCCGAGGGACTGCCTATGATGATGTCAGGGTAAAAGAAAATTGAAGTTTATCATAAATGCTTACTGCAGGCAACATTGGTGAACCGGATTGAAACGTACCATCCATGTGCTTAAACCCAATGCTGCAGATAGTCTTAGCTTGGAAACATAGTGGCTGCTCACCACTATCAGCCTGATGCATAGTCAAATGACAATACAGAGCAGCCCTGTCCCAACTCTGAACTCCTCCCCACCTGTATGACCCACCAGTCAGTCTAGCATGGTGCAAGCTATTATAGTAACTATCAGGTGTTGACCAAACATACCTTATAGCCCCCTAGCAGTCATTTACTACATTTCAAACCAACAAATCAAAATGTAATTCACCATTCTCCATTGCACGGCAGGCTGCCAGTAGCAAACTTTCGACAATTGTTCTGTGATAGGGCTGCAATTTGATGATGACCAATCTCAAGGGTCAGGTATTTTGCACTCTCAAATTTCCATAGGGCTAGGAACAGCTGCTTCTCAGCTTTCCCTCAGTTATGGCTTAGGAGCTCTACTTGCCAAGTACTGGATAAGTTTCAAATCATTTAATTCACTGGCTATGAAATAAGTAACTTGGGAAGATGATACCTAAGATGAAAATCAAAGGGAATTAAGTGAGACAGCATATCAAGCCAGAGAGAAATAATGAGACAGGGTAATTCAATTGGTCACAATCATGCCTCTGAGTGAAAAGGTTTGGGTTCAAGCTTCACTTCAGGACTTGAACATATAATCGAGGCTGACATTTAGTACTTCATTGGTTGTAAAGATTTGGAACGTCCTGAGGTTGTGAAAGACGTTGGGCTAGACTTTCCACTCAGATCGCTAGAGCCCAAAAAATAGCCGATGTTCCAGCCTTAGCGATGTGTCAGCCTTCATGATCGCTGGAACATTGCCCATTTTTGGGATCGCGACTTTCGGCTCAGCAATAGCCCAGCGATGCGAAATGAGCCTCAGCGATGTGGAAGGCAAAGCTTCCCTAGCAACGGCCTTCTGCGCAAGCGTTTTGTTTTGCTAAACAGGTTTTCCCACGATATGGGAGGTCAGGGGTCATCCACACATGCGCAGAAGGTAAGGGGAGAGAGAGGAGAGTGAGAGAGAAAGGCTGTGGAGAGGAGATAGAGAGAAAAAAAAACTGAGCAGAAGTATCATTAAAATATGTCCGACCACAAGTCCACTGAGAGTGAGCAGGAGGTGGAGGGTAGGAGGAAACATAGAAACATAGAAAATAGGTGCAGGAGCAGGCCATTCAGCCCTACTAGCCTGCACCGCCATTCAATGAGTTCATGGCTGAACATGAAACTTCAGTACCCCCTTCCTGCTTTCTCGCCATACCCCTTGATCCTCCCGAGTAGTAAGGACTTCATCTAACTCCCTTTTGAATATATTTAGTGAATTGGCCCCAACCACTTTCTGTGGCAGAGAATTCCACAGGTTCACCACTCTCTGGGTGAAGAAGTCTGACCTCATCTCGGTCCTAAATGGCTTACCCCTTATCCTTAGACTGTGATCCCTGGTTCTGGACTTCCCCAACATTGGGAACATTCTTCCTGCATCTAACCTGTCTAAACCCGTCAGAATTTTAAATGTTTCTATGAGGTCCCCTCTCATTCTTCTGAACTCCAGTGAATACAAGCCCAGTTGATCCAGTCTTTCTTGATAGGTCAGTCCCACCATCCCGGGAATCAGTCTGGTGAATCTTCGCTGCACTCCCTCAATAGCAAGAATGTCCTTCCTCAAGGATACTCCAGGTGTGGCCTCACCAAGGCCCTGTACAACTGTACCAACACCTCCCTGCCCCTGTACTCAAATCCCCTCGCTATGAAGGCCAACATGCCATTTGTTTTCTTAACCGCCTGCTGTACCTGCATGCCAACCTTCAATGACTGATGTACCATGACACCCAGGTCTCGTTGCACCTTTCCTTTTCCTAATCTGTCACCATTCAGATAATAGTCTGTCTCTCTGTTTTTACTACCAAAGTGGATAACCTCACATTTATCCACATTATACTTCATCTGCCATTCATTTGCCCACTCACCTAACCTATCCAAGTCACTCTGCAGCCTCATAGCATCCTCCTCGCAGCTCACACTGCCACCCAACTTAGTATCATCCGCAAATTTGGAGATACTACATTTAATCCCCTCGTCTAAATCATTAATGTACAATGTAAACAGCTGGGGCCCCAGCACAGAACCTTGCGGTACCCCACTAGTCACTGCCTGCCATTCTGAAAAGTACCCATTTACTCTTTGCTTCCTGTCTGACAACTAGTTCTCAATCCACGTCAGTACACTACCCCCAATCCCATGTGCTTTAACTTTGCACATTAATCTCTTGTGTGGGACCTTGTTGAAAGCCTTCTGAAAGTCCAAATATACCACATCAACTGGTTCTCCTTTGTCCACTTTACTGGAAACATCCTCAAAAAATTCCAGAAGATTTGTCAAGCATGATTTCCCCTTCACAAATCCATGCTGACTTGGACCTATCATGTCACCATTTTCCAAATGCGCTGCTATGAAATCCTTAAAAATTGTTTCCATCATTTTACCCACTACTGAGGTCAGGCTGACCGGTCTATAATTCCCTGTTTTCTCTCTCCCTCCTTTTTTAAAAAGTGGGGTTACATTGGCTACCCTCCACTCGATAGGAACTGATCCAGAGTCAATGGAATGTTGGAAAATGACTGTCAATGCATCCGCTATTTCCAAGGCCACCTCCTTAAGTACTCTGGGATGCAGTCCATCAGGCCATGGGGATTTATCGGCCTTCAATCCCATCAATTTCCCCAACACAATTTCCCGACTAATAAAGATTTCCCTCAGTTCCTCCTCCCTACTAGACCCTCTGACCCCTTTTATATCCGGAAGGTTGTTTGTGTCCTCCTTAGTGAATACTGAACCAAAGTACTTGTTCAATTGGTCTGCCATTTCTTTATTCCCCGTTATGACTTCCCCTGATTCTGACTGCAGGGGACCTACGTTTGTCTTTACTAACCTTTTTCTCTTTACATACCTATAGAAACTTTTGCAATCCGCCTTAATGTTCCCTGCAAGCTTCTTCTCGTACTCCATTTTCCCTGCCCTAATCAAACCCTTTGTCCTCCTCTGCTGAGTTCTAAATTTCTCCCAGTCCCCAGGTTCGCTGCTATTTCTGGCCAATTTGAATGCCACTTCCTTGGCTTTAATACTATCCCTGATTTCCCTTGATAGCCACGGTTGAGCCACCTTCCCTTTTTTATTTTTACGCCAGACTGGAATGTACAATTGTTGTAATTCATCCATGCGGTCTCTAAATGTCTGCCATTGCCCATCCACAGTCAACCCCTTAAGTATCATTCGCCAATCTATCCTAGCCAATTCACGCCTCATACCTTCAAAGTTACCCTTCTTTAAGTTCTGGACCATGGTCTCTGAATTAACTGTATCATTCTCCATCCTAATGCAGAATTCCACCATATTATGGTCACTCTTCCCCAAGGGGCCTCGCACAATGAGATTGCTAATTAGTCCTCTCTCATTACATAACAGCCAGTCTAAGATGGCCTCCCCCCTAGTTGGTTCCTCGACATATTGGTCTAGAAAACCATCCCTTATGCACTCCAGGAAATCCTCCTCCACCGTATTGCTTCCAGTTTGGCTCGCTCAATCTATGTGCATATTAAAGTCACCCATTATAACTGCTGCACCTTTATTGCATGCACCCCTAATTTCCTGTTTGATGCCCACCCCAACATCACTACTACTGTTTGGAGGTCTGTACACAAGCCCTTTTCTGACAAAGCCCATGAGGCCCTCGTCAACGAGGTGTACTCTTGGGCCCAATTAACCCAGGGTGTGCATGGGAAACCTCCACCCCAGGCCTACTGCAAACTATGGAGCGAGATCGCCGATGTGGTCTCCGCGATGTCGAATGAGGCGAGGGGCTTGGACCAGGGCCGCAAGCGCTGGAACAGCCTGGTTGCTTCAGCAAGAGTAAGTATAGATTTTATATTGTAATGATCCAAATTGTAATTATAGTTATAATTATCCAGGATTGAAATTAAGCTTGTTATTTTTACATATATATTACATATATTCCCTGCCAATCTATCCTAGCTAATTCACGCCTCATACCTTCAAAGTTACCCTTCTTTAAGTTCTGGACCATGGTCTCTGAATTAACTGTATCATTCTCCAACCTAATGCAGAATTCCACCATATTATGGTCACTCTTCCCCAAGGGGCCTCGCACAATGAGATTGCTAATTAGTCCTCTCTCATTACATAACACCCAGTCTAAGATGGCCTCCCCCCTAGTTGGTTCCTCGACATATTGGTCTAGAAAACCATCTCTTATGCACTCCAGGACAGGGCTCGGAACCTGCGCCCTATTTAAGTCTCTCTGGCTGCTGTCACTTACAGAGTGACCCAGCATGGACTGGGGGAGAGCTGCCCTTGCTCACTGTCTGCCCTGGGACACTTTGGAACATCCTGTCATTGCTGAGTTCCATGAAGATTGTAGTCGAGAGAGATGTTTTTGTCAAGCATTAGCTCCTAAACACGATCTTTGTTACAACCGTGCATCAATTGTGGATAAAAATCCTATTAGCATGTAACGTTGATGACTGCTGTCTTTCCATGATATTACCTAGTCAATGAGTTTATGCCATGCTCTTTTCACGTTTGCAGAAGAAGTTAGCAAAGAATCGTTCAGAGTGAAGGTGCACCGGAGGAGGCCCTGCCCAGCTAACTCCGCTCCAGAGTTAGAGGAACAGGCAGCGGCATGGTCGGGGACCACACTCGGTTGGCCACCCGTGGTGAGGCACATCCCTCGCTTGCGTCACGTGATTAATGCGTCAAGCAGTGTTAAAGTAATGTAACGTCACTTCATTATAATATAAGAATGGTGTCATGTTATGCATGCAGCTATCCTGATTCCCATGCAGCCTCTGTGCTACTCTCAGGTTGACAAGAGATGAGAGCAGGAGCAGGTGATCTGGCCATCTGTCCCCTTCTCTGTCCACTCCCCATAAATATTCACTCCCTTATCATTCTGTCTTTCTCCAACTGATCCAGCCTTTTGGGTCACTGACTTTCAACTCAGATTTACCACCATATGTACCACTGTGTGATGCGTTATTATGTAACGTCTCTGGTCTCATTTATTGTAGTAGTGCCGCTCCTCCTTCGTATGCCAGCACAAAGCAGTGCAAGAACGTGTACCCTTCCGTTCTGATAAGCTCAATAGCTCAATTGTGTTTTGCAGGTCCACCATCACCCATGCGCAGCGAGGCGCCACTGGGCCCCCTCCCCCTCCAGCTGCAGGTGGCCCTCACCATGGGAGGGGAGGAGGAAGAGAGTAGCAACCATGAGGAGGAGGATACCATCATGGAATCAGAGGAGGATACCCCTACCATGACCATGACCATGGCTGATGTGGGACCTGCGGCCACTTTGTCGGTTTCGACTGAAGAGGTAGCGGGACCAAGCGGCGTGCAGCCGGCGACACCAAGGCGTTTAACAGTGCACACTCTGACCCCACGGAGGTCGGGTCAGCGAGGTCAGCACTCACCCCCTCTGATCAATCGGAAAGAGGGTTTGACCAGACCGTGCGAGGAGAGTGTCGCGATCAGTCGCGAGCACCTCCAGGCATTCGTGGTATTCATGAGAGACAAGCGGAGGTTTCGCAGCAGACGCTCTTGGAGATGCGTGTGCAGACCGCCTCCATCGATGCCTTGCGGCATGCGTTGTTGGTGGGACACGGCACTGAACCCCAAGGTGCCGCTGTTACACACACCACGAGCACCAGCAACAAACAAGTCAGGAGGAAGCACTTCCTTCTGACTCGGAAGGCGATGCTCCAGCTTTGTCTTCCCCTCCAACACCCCCCGAACAGGCGATCGCGCCACCATCACCCCCACCATGGCAGGAAGTCTTGCCATCACCCACTGCACGCTAGACTTATCGCGCTACCCTGGGACCAAAATAGGGTGGGGTTAAGATGCGGTGGGCGTGCAGGATCTGGAGGGAAACTTGACCGCAGGTAGGGAGGGGCGTGTTTTATTGTTGTTAAATATTGTTGTATTTTCTTATTGTTGTTGCTGTTTTTTTAAATTTATTGTTGGGTGATTGTTGGGGGTGGGGGGGGGGAGTGTGGTGTTTGTTACAGTTGAAAAATCTAGTTACATTGTTAAATTATTAAAAATTTTTATTTAATTTTACAATTGTTATGCAGTGTCTTCTAATAACTTAAGTTAAGGTAAAACATGAATGCAACTGTTGTACAACAATGGCTAAGCCAGACCAAGCAAGGATAAAATGTGTAAGGGGGATGGTCTCTATGAGGGGGTCAGGTTCCCTTCTGACCAACTTGAGCGGTTTGAATTGCTCCGAATCGCTCCCACTCCCTTGGGTTCTATACTCTGGATTTATTTGGGGGGTGTGACAAAAGCGCAAAGGACATTGGTTTGATGCAAAGAACTTTGTTTTTATTACAGTCAAGGTAATACAGGCTTATTACTCTAGTAAGAAAATACAAGGCCAAACTTATAATCACTCTAATAGAAAACAATACAAGGAAAGGTCAAACTTCAAATCACAAATCACTCCAATAAAGAACCATGCACTGCACATTCAAAGGGTGGTCACAGTAAATTATACCTCCCACCTCCCAATACCTAATTCTAGCTAGGTTAGACTCCAGAGCATGCAGGGACTATGCTTACCAACCCTTTTGATAGTTAACAATAGATCGTGGTTATTTTTCCCTTGATGCCACTTTGACTGTGGTCGGTCGCTGCTGCAATGGTGATGTTCTTCCTTCCTTCAGGACTTCGAGGTTGGAGAAGTTAGTTTACAACTGTCGCGTTGGTTTCTCTCCTTGTCTTGATGACACAGCGTAGTGTGGTACTAGTCTGTCAGTCAAAGTGTCATCTGAGGTGGTAGCAGCCTTGTAGCTACCTAGCAACCACCCAACCTCTGTTAAAAACAGGGGTCAGTTATACGATTTCAGTGTTCTAATCTTGCCGCCAAATCTGTTCAAAATCCTTGGTATAATTTTGGCAGACTTGGTTCTTCTTTATAATATTTTGTCGGGCTCATTAAAATTGATATGTCTTGGGCGGGTTGATGTTCGAAAACTGTTTCCTGATGGAAATATTAGTTTGGTAATTGCAATGTGCTTTTGTGCTTAGTCTTTCACATACAGACTGGATTAGGCCTCTTTGTGGTGTATATGCTGAAATGATTGTCCAGACCCATGTTGATGGGTAGCTACCTCTGGGTGATTTTGTGATGTTAATGTCTCTTTGGGGGAAGGATTTTCGAATACTCATTCTTCCAGACAGGTTAACTCAGTCCTCACACCCAGGTCATCCACCTTGGGGAAAAAAAACAGTAAAAGGGAATATTATTTGAATGGGGAGAAATTACAACATGCTGAGGTGCAGAGGGACTTGGGGGTCCTTGTGCATGAATCCCAAAAAGTTAGTTTGCAGGTGCAGCAGGTAATCAGGAAGGCAAATGGAATGTTGGCCTTCATTGCGAGAGGGATGGAGTACAAAAGCAGGGAGGTCCTGCTGCAACTATATAGGGTATTGGTAAGGCGGCACCTGGAGTACTGCGTGAGTTTTGGTCACCTTACTTAAGGAAGGATATACTGGCTTTGGAGGGGGTACAGAGACGATTCACTAGGCTGATTCCGGAGATGAGGGGGTTACCTTATGATGATAGATTGAGTAGACTGGGTCTTTACTCATTGGAGTTCAGAAGGATGAGGGGTGATCTTATAGAAACATTTAAAATAATGAAAGGGATAGACAAGATAGAGGTGGAGAGGTTGTTTCCACTGGTCAGGGAGACAAGAACTAGGGGGCACAGCCTCAAAATACGGGGGAGCCAATTTAAAACCGAGTTGAGAAGGAATTTCTTCTCCCAGAGGGTTGTGAATCTGTGGAATTCTCTGCCCAAGGGAGCAGTTGAGGCTAGCTCATTGAATGTATTCAAGTCACAGATAGATAAATTTTTAACCAATAAGGAAATTAAGGGTTACGGGGAGCGGGCGGGTAAGTGGAGCTGAGTCCACGGCCAGATCAGCCATGATCTTATTGAATGGCGGAGCAGACTCGAGGGGCTAGATGACCTTCTCCTGTTCCTAATTCTTATGTTCTTATGTAGGTAGCTTTACTTGATTAGACTGTCTCTTGCTAGTTTCGTAGGTCCGCCCACAGCCTTGAGTTTGTCTTTTAAAATCCAAAATTCTATTAAAGTTCATAGTTTCTTCCATAAGCACTTTAGAGTTCCAAACTTTTCGGTAGATAGTCCCAAATAAATTTCCTTTCGAATGAGCCCAAAAACAGGGGGGGTCTCTTGTGAATTTTGCATTCCTTCATACGTAACTCAACGCAAATGCAACTGCTGTTTAACCATAACTGTAACTCGAACTGTGACTGTCCCCAATGTAAGTTATGCAAAGCGTTCATTTATGAACTGCTGGCATAACAGCTTTGCAGCCGCGTAATTCCCACGGGGTTTCTCCAGTCTTCCAAGGGCGGGGGTGGGAGGGGCTGGGTGGGACCATGGATTAATTGCCAGGCTGATTGTCCTCCCCGAGGTCCTCACAAGCCTCCTCCTCCTCCTCCTCCTCTTGCTCCTCACCGTCTGCCTCTTCCGACTTCCCTCCTTCTGGAGGTGGAGCCTGCAGCCCCATCTGGCAATCGTTGTCCTCTCCTTATAGCTAGGTTATGCAACATGCAGCAGACTACAATGAACTCAGCGACCTGATCAGGGTGGTAATGTAGGCTGCCTCCAGAGTGGTCCAGGCATCTGAAACGCTGCTTGAACACTCCAATTGTCTTTTCGACGATATTGCGTGTAGTTATATGGCTTTCGTGTAACGCTTCTCGGCTTCCATCTGGGGATTACACAGGGGGTCATGAGCCAGCTGGCAAGGCCATATCCTTTATCCCCCAGCATCCAACCATGACCTTCTGGCTGACTGTCAAACAGGTCTGAGACAGCACTCTCATGTAGGATGTGTGCATCATGGATGCTGCCGGGAAATGTAACATTTACTGTCATGATTATTTGGTTGTGGTCGACAACGAGAAATCTAAAGCACTCCCGGTCTGTGCCTCCCTGGTCATAAGGAAGTTTATAAAATCCATCCTGCGAGAGTAAAGGGCTTCAGTCACCTATTGAATGGAGCAATGTGTGGCGTGCTGAGAGATACCACAGATATCGCCAGCTGAAGCCTGAAAGGAGCCAGATGCGTCGAAGGATAGTGCCGCAGTAACCTTTACCTCAACGGGTAGTGCAGTCCTGATGAGCTGACATGTCTCATCGATGTGATATATTCACAGAGCACAGCACACACAGCTTCCTAACATGGCAGGCAGCTCTCTCAGAAGTCTCCGGAAGATGCCTGGTTCTGTTTAATGATTAACTCTGAAATTGCAGTACACAATACGTCCACATCCACAGTGTGGATCTACAAACATTACAAGCTTACAGACATTACATTTCTCCCTCCTTAATGAAGGAGCCATAATAACAAACATCATAAATAACTTTCCTGTTTATACATAACTTATTTTTTTTTAAGGATATAAACTTTTTTTTTTCCATATTTCCAAATTTAACTTTACCACTTGTTTTCTGTTTTGAAGAGGATACCTTCGCTCTCGAACAGAACCTTCCAAACATGGTGTTGAATCTAAACTCATTTGAGGCTCATCCTGAGGAATGTTTTCCTCCACGGAATTTCTTTGATTTTCATTTCAACTCACTCTAACTTCAGGCTCTTTGTTTTCCTGACTCGGACTCAGACTTTCATTCTGATTCTCCCCTGGATTTGTTTCCAGTACATTGGATTTAGGATTTGCTACTGGTATATCAAAACTATCTGATGAGTCAGAAATAATTGAATCATTCCCACCTACAACTCCTTCCATGTCTGTAGTTAAAATATGATCAATATGAACAAACCTAACCTGTCCATCATCAAACATCTTCACCAAATATGTGCGAGGACCGCATATCTTCACCACTCTTCTGGGTAACCACTTTAACCATTTATGGTGATGGTTCTTCACTCTCACCTTCTGGTTTAATTTCACTCTTCTCTCCTTTACTCTACCTCTAGCATGATTCACCTTCTGTCCCAATTGTGTCTTCTCTACAGACTGTGCCAAATTTGACTTTAACAACAAGAATCTGGTTCGTGGCTGTCGTTTGAGAAACAACTCTGCTGGTGTTCTACCAGTAGTTGTATGAGGAGTATTTCGATATGTAATCAAAAAATTAGCCAATTTGTGATCCAATGACAACTGTCATTTCTTTGGATTTGAATCGAACATTTGTTTTATGAGGGCACGTTTTACAATTTGTACAGTGCGCTCTGCTGTACCATTCGAAGCAGGATGGTATGGTGGAACCTTGGTATGTTTCACACCATTTTTGCTCGTGAATTGTGCAAATTCTTCTGAATGAAATTGTGGTCCATTATCCGAAACAATCTCTTCAGGGAGGCCAAATGAAGAAAATAATTTTTGTAAAATGTCCAATGTTTTACTTGTTGTCATTTTCCACATTGGAAACACCTCAACCCACTTCGAATGGCTATCAATCACAATGAACAATTGTTGTCCTTCTAACTCAGCAAAATCAATATGTAGCCTTTGCTACATCCTGGGAGGCCATTTCGATGGCTGTAATGGTACTGATGGTGGTTGCTTGCTTACCGATTGACATGTCGTACACTGCCTCACGATGTACTCTATATCTTTATCAAGACCTGGCCACCATAAATAACTGCGTGAAAATTGGTCAAGCACATTCCCAGGTGCTGGTCATGGAGTACTCCTAATAATTTGGACCTGAATTTATTTGGTATAACCACTCTTGCACCCCACATGATACAATCTTTATCGACTGATAATTCATTCCTACGAATGAAGAATGCATGTGTATCTTTGTCTGTTAGCTGGTTTGGCCATCCATTTACAATATACTCATATGCCTTTGACATCACTGGATCATGTTTGGTTGTTCTACCAATCTCTTCAGCTGTGACTGGCAATTCATCAATGTATGAAAAATAAAACAGATCTTCCCTATCGGGTGTAACTTGTGATGGGGAAGGTAATCTAGATATTGCATCAGCATTACTGTGATCAGCTGATCGTCTGTATTCAATATCATATGTATATGCTGACAAAATCAAAGCCCACCTCTGCATTCGGGCTGCAGCTAATGTTGGAACTGGGGACTTTGGATGGAGGATTGCTGTTAGGGCTTATGGTCCATAACGATGGTAAACTTACGACCATACAAGTATTTGTGAAACTTCTTGACCCCAAAATTTAATGCCAAAGCTTCCCTTTCAATTTGCGCATAATTACTTTCACTGGCACTGAGAGTCCGTGAAGCAAAAGCAATTGGTCTCTCCTCCCCACTACTTAATACATGAGCGATTACTGCCCCGACTCCATACGGAGAGGCATCACATGCTAGCTTAATCTCCTTCGATATGTCATAGTGAACTAACATGGTGCTCTCTACCAATTTGCTTTTACACTCCTTGAATGCTGTATTGCATTCTTTTGACCACTTCCAATGGACCTGTTTTTTCAAAAGTTCATTCAGTGGATGTAATACTGTAGCCAAATTTGGTAGGAACTTTCCATAATAGTTCAAAAGACCCAAGAATGAACGAAGTTCAGTGACATCCCTGGGAGTGGGTGCATTTCTAATCGCATCCAATTTTTCCATGGTTGGATGTAAAGCATCTTTGTCTACTCTGGACCCTAAGTACTCCACTGAGTTTTTAAATAACTCACACTTACAAGCAGACACTCGTACTCTGTGCTTCTCTAGCCATTTGAGGACTTCATTCAATATGTTATTATGAATTTGCCTATTTGGTGCTGAAATTAGTATGTCATCCAAATAACATACTACCCCTTCAATACCTTGCAAAATCTGGTTCATCACCCCTTGGAATATGGCAGGGGTGGAAGACACTCCAAATTGTAGCCTATTAAATTGATATAGGCCTAGATGAGTATTTATAGTCAAACATGACTTGGACTCCTCATCTAGCTCAAGCTGTAAGTAGGCATTCGTAAGATCCAGTTTTGAGAAGATCTGACCACCTGTCAGTGTTGTGAACAAATCTTCTATATTCAGCAATGTATTGGGGACAATACCCTCTAGAACCTGGTTATACGGTTACTTTATAATCACCACACAATCTTACCTTACCATCGGACTTAAGTACAACAACAATGAGTGTAGCCCAATTGCATCGATCTATCTTACATATAATGTTCTCAGTCTCTAGTCTTTTGAATTCTTGCTCAACTTTCTCCTTGAGTGCATATGGTATGGAACGTGGCTTGTAGTAAACCGATCTAGCGTTCTTCTGTACCCTGACACTCGCCTTGAAGCCTTGGATTGGACTGCCCGTTTCGCAGAACACCTTCGGATACTTCTTGATAACCTCATCCATTGATGAAAATCTCACTTCCACACAGAAAGTCTTACTCCAATCCAGCTTCAGTGAGCTCAACCAATTTCTTCCTAGTAAGGCAGACTTGTCTCCTTTCACTACTATTAGAGGCAAGTTCTGAAATTGATCTTTATATTTCACCGGTACGGTGATACGACCTACCACAGGAATTTTCTCTCCCGAGTAGCCTCACAGCTCTATCTTGGATTTCTTCAGTTGGAAATCACGCAATTTGTTGCAGTATAGTGACTCCGGTACTACACTCACGGATGCACCCATGTCAATTTACATTGGTATCTTGAATCCTGCAACATCTATGTGGATTTTGATGCTTTACGAATCGCTGTCCGTTAACCTCGTGCTCCTGATGACATGTAATTCTAACATCTCCTCATCCTGTTGTTGTTCTTCCATGCTATGTAGTCTCTTGGGATTTCTACTCATAGCTTTGAACACTGGACTCATAGCTTTTAAGGCTGGTTTACCCTTCAGTCGGCATGCCTTCGCAAGATGCCCAGTCTTTCTGCAGAAGAAACACTCTGCCGTCATGTTGAGCAATGTGTTGTCCCAGGCACCTATAGCACGACTTCGATGCTCTGTGAGAATTTCTGGTTTCTGAGACTTTCGGCCATGCCCGTCTTTTACTTTGAACCTGCAGATGATTTACCTCAGTTGACTGATGACCGTAATCATTATTTAATTCTCGGGAATATTGTTCGGCCATGCCCATCGACCTCGCTGTCTAACAAGCAATCTCAAAAGTCAAGTCATCTGTCGTCAATAACTTCCTTCTGATCACATCATTTTCACCCCACAAACAATCCTGTAATGCTCGGTTTTGAAAGTTTCCAAAATTACAGTGCATCGATAGCTTTTTTAATGCAACGATGTAATCACTGATACTTTCATCAGCCTTTTGATTCCGAATCCCAAAACGATAACTTTCAGCAATTTCTAACAGTTTGGGGTTATAGTGCTGCTCCAGCTTTGTTAAAATCTCTTTAATCATTGTGTCCTTTGGCTCATCAGGCACAAGCAGATTTACAAGAGTGTCATATAATGCCGGGTCCTGCCTCCGATAAGAAGATCGCTTTCTTACGTTCCAACAGAGCCCGGTTCTGGACTGCATTGTCTGGAACTTCGATTATATTATTTGCAGTGAAATCCATTTCTAGCCGATCCAAATGTGCTTTAAAACATTCCCGGTCGTGTCTAAATTCACCCAGCTTTTTTCAAAGACAGAAACTTCCAAAGTCTTCTGTCGGCTGGCTGAATCCTTCACCAACAAAATTTAAGCTTTAAATCATCTGAAAAATCCCATCTCAGTTGCCAAATGTGATATATTCACAGAGCACAACACACACAGCTTCCTAACATGGCAGGCAGCTCTCTTGGAAGTCTCCGGAAAGTGCCTCGTTCTGTTTAATAACTCTGCAATTGCAGTACACAATACGTCCACATCCACAGCGTGGAGCTACAAACATTACAAGCTTACAGACATTACAATCGATGACCTCTTTCCAGAAGCACAGCCTCCTAATGCACGCGTTATCAGACAAGTTGAGGTAAGATTGTTTTTCCCTGTAAGCTCGTCGGCTGTACATTCTCCTCTGTCTCGGCATTAGTCTGCCGCCTCTTCAATTGGCCCCTTCACTAAACCCTTCACTTAACTCAACTTCAGACGGCAGCATGTGAGCATTTACAATTAATGGTCGAGAAGCTACAGGCCCCATCACTATCACTATTATCACTATCACTGTTGTTAAAAATGCCCATTGTACTAAAAAAAATATAAAATATAAATTATAAATATACATATAAATATAAATATAAGTATAAATATGAGTGGATCCATCAGTAAAATACCCTTAAATAACTCACAAATTATAAGCCCCTTGTTTAAACAGCCTCCTCACTTCCCCAACAGTCAACATGGCATCCGTAGTGCTGAGTTCTGTGAGGAAGGCCAGGTAAAAGCAGTCTTTCTCCAGGAATGTCCAGCGATCTTCACTGCGAGCGATCAGCCCGGCAATGTGTAGACGATGTGCCGAAAGTTGCGCTGGGCAATCGCCTCAGCAATCACCTCGGTGATGTGACATGAAAGTTGGGCCGGCAATTTTCCAGCGATGTTCTGGCCCGACCTTCCACTTTTTAATCAAAATGGGCATTACCCTGCCTTTTTGGGCGATATATGGGCACTAGTCCAGCAATCTGAAATGGAAAGTCTAGCCCAACGTTATATAAATGCAAATCTTTCTTTCTCTAAAAAACAGCTCATTGGTTGAGATAAGGAAAATTCATTCTTTTCCTGTGGGTTACCACTGTTTTTTCTCTCATTTATATTTTGATGCAAAAGTGTTCTTTCAGTGACAGAGGTATACTTGCTCATTGTTTAGTTGTTTTGGGGAGGAAAATCTGCAATACATTAAATGCAGAAGCACAAGTGGAAGAAATTAGGATAATTTCAGACAAAAGTATTTGCTCAATGTTTCCAGAAAGAAAGAAAAGTCAGCCTAGCCTATGTGTTATAAAGTATTAGAATAAATGCTTTGACATATATGGGCTCAATTTTGCCCGGTCATTAGCGCCGTTTTTTTGGCGCGTGACGTTTTTTTGGGGTATTTATTTTTTTCCAAGTTTCCCTCTGTGATCTGCGCCGGTGTAATTGACTTAGTTACGATTTTTCCAGGCCAGCTTTTTTTTACGTTCCCTCATGTCTGCGTCGTTTTTAAACTTTTTTCCGCAGTTTGGCCAACATTTTTCCTCCCAGGTCGGCGTATCTGGCCACTCCCGAAAAATCTTCTGGGCACTTAAAAAAATCAGTGCACATTGACAAATCGGCGCTGGAAAACACCATTGTTTTTAAATCAAAGTTTTTGGAGGGAGTCAAGAACACTATCAAAATCAATAATAAAGTTAACCTTTTTTTTAACCTGTCAACGTAGTACGTGTAAATTTGCTGGATTTCAGAAGTTTTATCAATTTTTTACTCACTCACACGCCACCACCGAACATTTTGAAATAGGTCTGGAGGGTCGTAGCTTTGGCCGGCAGAATCGGCCCCGTGCCCGGGCACAGGGTCTCGCAGCTCGTCTAGAAAACAAGCCATTGGGGGGATGGGGGAAGGAGAGAGCAAGAGCGAGGTGCCGATCAGAAGGCTTCTGCACTGAGTCCGGGGAGCAAGGTGCTGATCAGAAGGCTTCTGCACTGAGTCCGGGGAGCGAGGTGCTGATCAGAAGGCTTCTGAAGACTGCAATGAGTTGGGGTGGCAGGTGGGGGGGCGGGAGAGAGAAGGGGAGAAGTCACAAGACTGCAATTAGTTAAGGGCGGGGGGTGGGGGAGAGAGGAGAAGTCACAAGACCTTGGTTGTAGTCCATTCATACAGACCTTAGGGAGGGAGAGAAATGTGAACCAGTCCTGCCTGCCTGCTTGCTTTCCTGCCATTTTGAGCATCTTTCAAAGATTAAACAAAGTGCGGGGGCAATACTGACAATGCCATACCTTGTGCGAGCCTTCTGCATCATGGTGCTACGTAGGAGACAATCAATTCAACGTCATCGCATCAGGAACATTAGAGCCCATCGGGTGCTGGGCAGGAGGCTTTACCCACCTTGGGTATATCGAGACAGGCGTTTGTACCTCCACCTGAGTATCAGAAGGCAGCGTTTCCTCAAAGAAGTTGTAAGTGAGATCTGAGAGTTGGTGAAAGCGGACCTGCAACCTAGAAGCATCAGGAGGACTGCTTTGTCAGTTAAAGTGAAGGTTACAGCTGCACTTTCATTCTATGCCTCCGGCTTGTTTCAAGCTACAACTGGGGATGTGTGCACCATCTCGCAACATGCAACACATGTCTGCATTTGCCAGGTGACAGCTACACTGTATGCACAGAGGAATTACTTCATAAAGTTCCCCATGACCGCCAAGCAATCCATGACAGGGCTGTGGGCTTCTCCAGGATTGCTGGCTTCCCAAAGATACAGGGCTCCATTGATTGTACCCACATCACCTTGCGAGCACCTTTGGAGGATTCTGAGATGTACAGGAACAGAAAAGGCTTCCACTCCATTAATGTGCAGCTCGTGTGTGACGACATGCATCATACCTGGTAAAGTGAGACATCACCACTGACACCTGGGAGACCCTGGCCACAGACCACCGAGGTGGAGAAAGTCCATCCAGGAGGGCGTTGAGCTCTTCGAGTCTCAACGCAAAGAGTATGAAGAGGCCAAGCGCAGGCAGCGGAAGGAGCGCGCGGCAAACCAGCCCCACCGACCCCTTCCCTCGACGAATGTCTGTCCCACCTGTAATAGGGTGTGTGGCTCTCGTATTGGACTGTTCAGCCATTAAAGAACTCACTTTGGGAGTGGAAGCAAGTCCTCCTCGATTCCGAGGGACTGCCTATGATGATGATGATATTATGTCAGTCGATGCAAGATACCCTGGGAGCACCCATGATGCGTTCATCCTATGTGACAGCGTTATTTCTGCCATGTTTCAGCAGCAGCAGCCAGAAGGGCAGAGCTGGCTACTGGGAGACAAAGAGAACGGCCTCGCCACCTGATTCATGTCGCCCCTACGAGTAACCGGGACGGAAGCTGACCGTCAATACAACATGTCGCACATTGCTACGCGCAGCATCATAGAGAGGACCATTGGCATCTTGAAACAGCGTTTCCGATGCCTGGATCATTCCGGAGGCTACTTGCAATACTCCCCTGAGATTGTCGGTCAGTTCACTGTTGTGTGCTGCATGCTGCATAACTTAGCCATCATGAGGCAGTAGCAGCTGGTAATGGAAGACCTACCTGCGGTGAGAGTGGCTGACGACAATGATGTGGAAGATGCAGGTGATGAGCAGGAGGAGGAGGAGGAGGAGGATGACGAGGATGAGGAAACCATGCAAGTGCCTGAGGCCGGAGCACGACAGCGGAGGAGGGCGGGCCAGCGTGCCCCTTTATCGATTGCTCGAGCCTTGCACCAGCAGCTCATCCGTGAACACTTTACTGATACCTGAGGGCTCAGCGATAACTATTCCACATGGACCGTGTTTACTGTTTGGAGCTGTTCCATAATGTTGTGATGTGTTAATGGAACATGATTCAGTTTTAATATAAAATATATTTTATTCAAAAGTTTAACAAACAGTTCTTTTGTACTTAACTTAAATAAAATTATTCTTGTATCAAACTTTACTTTAAGATTACTCTTTAAGATCACTTAAAAACTTTAAGATCACTTACAATCTTTAAACTTGTAAATTTACAAAACTTACAAAAAACTTTTAATTTGAGAACAGTTACAACAGCAACAACAACGGCAGCAGCAGCAGCAAAGAAAGGCTGCACTCACCCATCTCTCCTCCACCTTAATCCAAGACCGCTTGGTCTGGGACACACCACCACCCCTGCCCGCAGGCGGTGGCGCAGTGTTTCTGGGCTTATTCTTTCTAACATCTCGGATACTGCGCACCTCTTGAGGGTGGGGGGCATCAGCATCAGACGGCAAGTTGGAGGGCCCAAGCAGCAAGTTGGGGGCCCAGCTTTGGGCTCTTCAGAGGCTGGTGTGCGGATTGGAGTGGGAGTGACAGTTGATTCTGTCAATGGGCGCGGAGTCTGGGCGTGTTCCCTTATTGCAGCAGCTAACTGTAATATGCCATCCCTCATCAGCCCTGACAGTGTCTCAACATTCCCTCCCTCACCTTGAGCAAAACTGTCTCAATGACCTGCAACATTCCCTCCCTCATGGTCAATGACGTGGTTTGCACCACCTCTGACATTCCCTCCCTCATGGCCACTATTCCCTCACTGATGGTCCCGGATATCGTTCACATTTCTCGTGTCTACTTCTCCCAACAGTCCCGCTACCTCATCACTCACCCCACTGATGGCACCCAGGAGTGATCGGGTAAGGTCAATACTCTCCGCACTCAATGACATCATCTGAACCACATCTGTTAGATCCTGCACCTCAGGAGAGCGCGGTCGAGCTCTCCTTCCCCTCCTTCCCACGGGTGTGCCACACTGCACCCCACCAATGGGACCCGCAGCCTGGGATGGTGGGGCCCCAGGTGTGCCTCGCTGCACCCACCACTGGGACCCGCAACCTTGGAAGGTGGGATCCTGGGTGTGCCTCGTTGCACCTCACCACTGGGACCCGCAACCTCGGAAGGTAGGGCTCCAGGTGTGCCTCGCTGCACCACACCATTGGGACCCACAGCCTCGGAAGGTAGGGCCCCAGGTGTGCCTCGCTGCACCACACCACTGGGACCCGCAGCCTCGGAAGCTGGGGCCCTGGCTGTGCCTCCCTGCACCACACCACTGGGACCCGCAGCCTGGAACGGTGGGGCCCTGGGTGTGCCTCGCTGCACCACACCACTGGGACCTGCAACCTCGGAATGTCCCACCAGCACTCAAACCATGAGTCACAGATGGGGCTATCACCTCCTCCAAAGTCAGTACAACAGTGGGAGCATCATCCAGCTCCATCCCCTCCCACTCCCCCTCATCTCCATGTTCTTGGTCTGGAGGGTTGGATTGTAAGATGTTTTCCTCTTCAGGTTCGTCCGCATCTGAATCTTCTTCTGCATCGTCAGGGTTGGCCTCAAGTTCTGCAAAAAATAACAGAACAGTCAAATGGTTAACAGCAGAGGAGGGGGCAGGGTGGGTGGCATGAGTAGGCTCACACATTGCAGGTCAGGCAGCAGGTTGATTTGAAGGACCATGATGAATTTGCAGGACTTACCCTCTCATAGAAACATAGAAACATAGAAACATAGAAAATAGGTGCAGGAGTAGGCCATTCGGCCCTTCTAGCCTGCACCGCCATTCAATGAGTTCATGGCTGAACATGCAACTTCAGTACCCCATTCCTGCTTTCTCACCATACCCCTTGATTCCCCTAGTAGTAAGGACTTCATCTAACTCCTTTTTGAATATATTTAGTGAATTGGCCTCAACAACTTTCTGTGGTAGAGAATTCCACAGGTTCACCACTCTCTGGGTGAAGAAATTCCTCCTCATCTCAGTCCTAAATGGCTTCCCCCTTATCCTTAGACTGTGTCCCCTGGTTCTGGACTTCCCCAACATTGGGAACATTCTTCCTGCATCTAACCTGTCTAACCCCGTCAGAATTTTAAACGTTTCTATGAGGTCCAGTGTGGGCCCAGCTTGTGCAATGCTGATTGCTTTTTTCCAGGCAGAACCCATCAAAGCAGCGACCCTCTCTTCCAAGGGTGTCAGTGGGTGCAGATTTGCCGGGCCTCCTCTTGTTCGAGTTCTTTTCCTTTTATTATGTGCTACCTTCCTCTGCAAAGATGAAAACAGAACTTTTTAAAGAGGGTGTCTTTCTGCTGGGTAGGACATACAGATGGTCACATTTACAATTGCAATTGCATTGTATAGATGAAAATATTGGTGCTGTAATTCCGGCCTCCCCGGGTCTGCACGGAGTGTGTACGGACCCAGGAAGGCATCGGAAAAGCCGATTTTCAGCACATAATGCGCATGCACTGAAAACCGGCTTTTCCGATCTGTCAAATTTCTGGCTTGACAGATCGCACGCATCTCGGGAGTGAGGATATTCCCACGGCAGAGATTGGGCTATTTGTCCATCTCTTGCCCAGCCAATGTCCTTAAAACTCTTGCGCCTAGTAAAAGCAGCCTGCTTTTACCAGCGTAAGAGTTTAAAAACATATCAAAAATATATTAAAATAAATGTAAAAATACATGTTTATGTTAAAAACCCTGCCCACTCAAGTAATTTTATTTTAAACCATAATTAAAACATTTTTTAAACATCGACAAATATTTTTTTTTTTCAAAAACATTTCTATCAACTTTAATTTCGATAATGTATTTATGTGAGGTGTTTTTTTAATGTTTTATGTGGTGTTTGGGGATTTTTCTCATTCATAATAATGGGAGTTTCAGACTTACGAAACTCCTATTAATATGAATGAGAAAATACTTTACCGTGATTGGGTGTCCAGGCCCACGTGACTCCTACGGACGTCCCAATGTGAACGCGCTATGTTGTGCAAGAAGAAGAGGCCTCGAGTCCAGGATCTCTGGCGAGCATTCGACCAAAAGGTAAGTGCGCATCTTTTCTCCTATTTTTAGTCGAACGCCTGCGGGAAGAAGAAACCAGGATTTCAGGGCCATTACTTACATTAACTACTTGACCAAAGTCCTGCCACTTCTTTTTACACTGGCCTCCAGGTCTCGTGGTGGTCACCATTGCGCGGTAATCTTCTGCAACTTGGTTCCGGCGTTTCTTCATTTCTTTGGGTGGAACTTTTATGTGACCTCTGCCGGTGTCCAGCTCCTGCCATCTGTTCTCAATCACAGTAATTAATGTCTCCACTTCTTCCTGTAAGAAATTCTTGGTCCTTGCACCACGTTGCACTCTGTATTGCTGCAGCTGTGATTTTTCCAATGCTCTCACACAGCACTCAACGTTCTCACACACACAACTGGCTCTATAACAATGGCCATTTGCCTACTTAGAGCTGTTCTGCGCCTGCGCGTCCCATTGCAACGACGTAAAAAACGTAACTTTTTTTTTCTGTGCATGCGCAGAAGGTGTGGCATCGTTTTTCGGCACAGACAGCAGGCTCCACTCCCCATCCCCCGAGGCGAATGGACACGCTGCGCAGCGCCAACTTCGAATTATACATCAGGGAAACTTTGGCAAATTATTTCCGGTGCATTTCTGGCCTAGAAAAACGGGCGTAACTCTGGCAACAGACCAGAAAGCGGGCTTGGGGAAAATTGAGCCCATAATGCTGAAAAGGATGCGATCATAACTATTGGAAAAGCCACAAACTGGAGCTAGATGTGATCAATATTTATAAAGCAGAGACCGATGATGCAGGGACTCTGGGAGCTGGGAATGAAATTAGTGGAACCGAGTCTCTGCAGGGGATGACAATATCATTTTCCTTTTAAAATGAATGAGAAAAAATTATTACCTAATTTGCCAAACGAACTGCAATAAATCATAAGCTTTTCTCCCAAGGCTGAAAGGATTGTATGATGGACCTGTTCTGAGACATTATATTGTTAAATAATTAATCAAATGCAAGAGACAAACTGAAAATGAGGAATGAACTAATTTGGTGCAGCAACCCTATGAAATATTTTGCAATAAAACGAACAGAACTTCAATGTCAAAGTTCTCAATATTATGAAATCCGTTTGAGCTATATTTGCCTTTTCCCGTATATACCTTTAAAAATACTTTTTTAATTCACTTTTTTAATCAGAATTTATTTTAATATCCTATTGTCCCTGAACTTCCTGAGCACACTTACGCAGACATTCCGTCAAATTTGACGGCAGTTTGCGCGCTAATCTTCCCGATGGGAATTCCTGCCGAGCTCATTTGGCTACTCTGGAAATAAAATGCAAATGCAGCGCCACAAACTGTTAACCTTTTGTATTACAATGGTTGATGCTATTTTTCAGCATGGTATATTCCCTGTAGAAAATCAAAACTTAGGCTTGGATGTTTAGCAGGTAACTAGCAGAATAGATATGGGTGGATCAGTAGATGTGTTTTTGGATTCTCAGAAGGCATTCGATAAGGTGCCACACAAAAGGTTATTAAACAAAATTAGGGCTCATGGGTTTGGGGGTAATATACCAGCATGGATTGAGGATTGATTAACGACAGAAAACAGAGAGTAGGAATAAATGGGTAATTTTCGGGTTGGCAGGCTGTGACTAGTGGGGTACCGTAAGGATCGTTGCTTGGGCCCCAGCTATTCACAATCTATATCAATGATTTGGATGAGGGGACCAAATGTAATATATCCAAGTTTGCTGATGATACAAAGCTAGGTGGGAATGTAAGTTGTGAGGAGGATGCAAAGAGGCTTCAAGGGGATATAGACAGGCTAAGTGAGTGGGTATGAACATGGCAAATGGAATATAATGTGGAGAAATCTGAAGTTATCCATTTGGGTAGGAAAAATAGAAAAGCAGAGTATTTTTTAAATGGTGAGAGATTGGGAAATGTTGGTGTTCAGAGGGACCTGGGTGTCCTTGCACATGAATCACAAAAAGTTAACATGCAGGTACAGAAAGCAATTAAGAAATAAAATAGTATGTTGGCCTTTATTACAAGAGGGTTTGAGTATAAGAGTAAAGATATCTTACTGCAATTATATAGGGCCCTGGTGAGACTGCACCTGGAGTATTGTGTACAGTTTTGGTCTCCTTACCTAAGGAAGGATATACTTGTCATAGAAGGAGTGCAACGAAGATTCACCAGACTGATTCCGGGGATGGGGGGATTGTCCTATGAGGCGGGATTGAGTAGACTAGGCCTATATTCTCTAGAGTTTAGAAGAATGAGAGGTGATCTCATTGAAACATACACAATTCTTACAGGGCTTGCCAGGGTAGATGCAGGGAAACCCGACCAACCATAGTAAAACCTGCAAAGCAGGTTAAATCCGAGGATTCCAGCTTCATTAACATATTTAAAAGGCCAACCTGCCTCCTTGAAGCGGATTGGCTGCCTGCCGCTTGTCGGCCTCAGTAAAACCTGGAAGTTAGCGAATTGGAGCTGGCTTCCCAACATACTCATTTTTCCCATTTAACCCCCACCCACTCTCACTCTCACCCGCTCACTCATGTTAAAATTCCCTTCTTACAGCGTCCGTCTGAATTACTTATCAGTGCACTTTTTTTTGTAAATCAGCAAACGTGTGAATTCGAGGGCTCTGACATGTCACAGCAGAGGCGCTGCAACATTTAATGGTCTGGCAAGAACCACCAAAACCTGCATAATGAGGGGAAGGAAGTGTGAATATCAGTTCAATCTGGGTTTGAACTCGTAGTTGTCCAGTTGAGATCCCTAACATTTTACCACCAGACCTACTGGATAAAAAAAAAGAAAGACTTGCTTTTCTATAGCGTCTTTCAGTATGTTCCAAAGCATTTTACAGCCAATTAATTACTTTTATAGGATAGTCACTGTTGTAAAGTAGGAAACGTGGCTGGTTTGGCCTCTCATTTCTATATGTAACTGAAAAGATAGCAGCTCCATTCTATGTCCAATAACAGAGATTAATTTGCACACCTTCACCGTAATGTCAATTTGAGCAGCATCCAACGCGTGTACCAAAAGGCCGTTGTTAACATTGTGAAGGTCTGAATTGTTCAGAATTACCATCAGAGGTCAACATCCCTACCAGATGTCATCTTACTTTTGAGTGACATTGGGCAGGAAATTCCTCAACAACAACAACTTGTATTATATAGCGCCTTTAGCATAGTAAAACGTCCGAAGGTGCTTCACAGGAATATTATGAGATTAAAAATTTGACATCGAACCGCATAAGGAGAACTTAGAGCAGGTGGTCAAAGAGGTAGGTTTTAAGGAGTGTCTTGAAGGAGGAAACAGGCGGAGAGGTTTAGGCAGGTAGTTCCGGAGCTTAGGACCGAGGTAACAGAAGGCACCACCACCAATGGTTGAGCAATTATAATCAGGGATGCTCAAGTGGGCAGAATTAGAGGGGCACAGACATCTCGGGGGGTTTGTGGGGGTGGGGATGGGGAGCGGCTATTCTCACTCCACCGGTGTTACTTCTCCAAGACTGCAGCGGAAAGAGTTTACTTGCGGGGAAATGACACCGGCGGAACAGGAGCAGCGCTGAGCAATTTCCTGGCCATTGAGTTGCTATGCTAGTGAAATCACTGTGTCAGTATCTTCTGCCGTGGCACCTCACTCTCAGAGCCTCATGCCGCTGTTGCTCTTCAGTTATAATCCAGAAGAGGAGTACGTGCATTGCGAAGACCATTCCAGCAATGTAGTCCTTCTGAACGTGGCGGGGCATGGGGCTGGGGTGCTGAAACATTTTCACTGTTCTGAGACAACATCATTTTGGTTTCTGAAATCTGAAATCAAAGTTCATATAACACCTTGGAAAAAAACATGTAAATATAGTCATTTGATGTCAGGATTAGATCAATACCTCATTTATGTTTTACACTGCCTGGCACAGTGCCAATACTGTTAGAAATCAGGGGTTCAAAATGTATAAAACTGACACGAAGGATAGTGTTTAAATTGTTGTTTTGAGCTGGAGATGAAATGTCTCCTCAGACTGGTATTAGATGCTTAGAAATGCTAATGTTTTGGTACCCTGCTGAGATGTTACAGCATTCTGCACTATGACAACCATTATCTGTTGTTTTCAAGTTACAACTTCAACTTTGTTTATGTATCTTTAAGACAATTTGTTATAGTAAGACTTAGAATGGATGGAAGTTGTGAGAGTTAATGTAAACAAGTTGCTATGTCATAAAGGAAATAACGCCAGTGCATTATTTATGTGAATCCAGGATACTTGTGTGAGTTAGTTATTTCAATGGGGGCGGGGCTATTTAAATGAGTGGCACAAGTTTTCGATGGACGGACCTCAGAAGTGGCACAAACTTTTGAGGAAATTCCCATGTAAAACCGTCATAAATCAGTTACACACAAATTTCTTCCGAAATAAAACGTCACGACGCCGCTCTTATATTATAGATATGCTGAAACTGTCCAGGAAATTCTGGGCTATCGTCCCTCTTTCAAAGCTTCATAGCCCTTTTAAGTCTGGATATTTGATAAAAGAATGACTAAAGACACCGCCATGGCTTTAGTCAGTGCTTTTCTGCAACCATATAATAGGAATTGATTAAGTGTGACAAGAAATGGAACACCTGCTGATTTTTGCATCCTGCTCTTTTTCAATGCGATTTTACATCCAATGATTTGGTCTGAAATAAGTCTGGAGTTCAAACCCAGATTTCTTAGAGTTTCTTGGTTCAGCCCTGCTCACAAATTGTGAATTAAAAAAATATATTTTATTCTCCCTCTCCATTTTTTATTCCCTCGCCACTCATTCTTTGTGACCAGACAGACAATGACTTATTTAAGCTGTGAAGTCCAGGAGAGTCTAAGTTCATGGATCTTTTCATGAAACTCCTTCAATGGTTATTGAAGAGTAGGATCAATTGAAACACCTCTAAGAGCACCACAAGTTATTCTGCCAATGATTCAGGAATAGAAACTAATTATTGTACAGAGGATATTGATCTATAAAATCGCTCTATTTTCCTTAGATGTTTTTTTAAAGATCCATTGTGGGAGAACAATTTTAATGTCACTAAAAAGCAGTTTCCAATTTACAGCAAAGGTAAGGATGCAATATAAATCCTGAGTCAGGTCCAAACCAGGGTCAAAAGAGAACGAGACTCCAGGTAGGAGGGAGTCTTACATTGCTTGAGTTTTATACTGCATGGAATAAATCTTCAGTGTGCTGTCACATCGGGCTGAGAAAGTACTTGGAGAAAATGTCTCTTTGTTTCCCTGAGTACTTTCCAAACCTTCCCCGAGTTAATTTAAATTTAAGTACTTATGCTGACAACTTTCCCAGGCAGGGCTATTAGCATTAGTGTCAGGCAGGATAAACAAAGTAAAAAAAATAACTGAGTTACTGATCTAATCCTGATATCATGTGACTTAATTGATATTCACTTTTTCCAACGTGTTCTATGAACTTCAATGACAGATTTCAAAAGGGCACTGTTGCTGACAGACTCATCCTCCAAGTTATCTGGTAAGGGGGAGGAGCAATGAGTCAATTATATCTTGATTACTTTACACACGTGATGCATTTCAACTTGAGAAAAAAATTAGATGAGGTTTGCGAAGTACATTGAGCACCGGGGCCTCCTTGAACAAATCTTGTATTTGCTACTATACATTGTTTTCAAAAAATAATAGCCTATTTTCTTCATTTGCAGTTTTTGTTTTTCCCTCAAAGCAACTATTGCTGTGCATGCATCTGTCTTCATCCACTCCAAAAAGACCTTATCTGAAGTGCAGCACAGGCAAAGAGCACAATCTCCCAGGGGATCACGAATAATTGCACCAAGAAATATCTCCATTTTGCATGAAATTATATGTTCTCACAACTATCCTTTCTAAAATAATAGAGCATTTAGAATTTGTTCTGTCTAGTCGATGTAGTACTTGGCTTGTCATTGTCACCTTATCTTAAGTAACACTCTTTGCATTACAGTGTGCCTGCAGATAATCCCTGTCTTACTCTAGATTAAAATCGAGTTGTTGAACAGACTCAGATTGTGGCTCTGGACATTTGCCTAGATTTTTGGTTCTGTAGTCTCCGTGTGGGAAATACCTAGAACCATGCTAAATATGTTAAACATATGTATCTGAAGCAAAAACCAAATGTTCTCAAGTCTGAAAATTGAGTGTGACCGAGAAATGGCCCAAAAAAAAAGAAAAACATAAAAATGGTTGCTATGGACTTTTCTTACATAAGAACATAAGAAATAGGTGCAGGAATAGGCAATTTGGCCCCTCGAGTCTGCTCCACCATTTAATACGATCATGGCTGATCTGATCATGGACTCAGCTCCACTTCCCGCACTCTCCATAACCCCTTATTCCCTTATTGATTAAGAAACTGTTTATTTCTGTCTTAAATTTATTCAATGGCCCAGCTTCCACAGCTCTCTGAGGCAGCGAATTCCACAGATTTACAATCCTCTGAGAGAAGAAATTCCTCCTCATCTCAGTTTTAAATGGGCGATCCCTTATTCTAAGATTATGCCCTCTAGTTCTAGTCTCCCCCATCAGTGGAAACATCTTCTCTGCATCCTCCTTGTCAAGCCCTCTCATAATCATATACGTTTCTATAAGATCACCTCTCATTCTTCTAAATTCCAATGAGTAGAGGTCCAAACTGCTCAACCTTTCCTCATAAGTCAAACCCCTCATCTCTGGAATCAACCTAGTGAATCTTCTCTGAAATGCCTTCAAAGCAAGTATATCCTTTCTTAAATATGGAAACCAAAACTGTACGCAGTATTCCAGGTGTGGCCTCACCAATACCCTGTATAACTGTAGCAAGACTTCCCTGCTTTTATACTCCATCCCCTTTGCAATAAAGGCCAAGATTCCATTGGCCTTCCTGATCACTTGCTGTACCTGCATACTAACATTTTGTGTTTCATGCACCAGGACCCCCAGGTCCCGCTGTACTGCAGCACTTTGCAATTTTTCTCCATTTAAATAATAACTTGCTCTTTGATTCTTTCTGCCAAAGTGCATAACCTCACACTTTCCAACATTATTCTCCATCTGCCAAAATTTTGCCCACTCACTTATCCTATCTATGTCCTTTTGCAGGTTTTTTGTGTCCTCACATATTGCTTTTCCTCCCATTTTTGTATCATCAGCAAACTTGGCTATATTACACTTGGTCCCTTCATCCAAGTCGTTAATATAGATTGTAAATAGTTGGGGTTGCAGCACTGATCCCTTCGGCACCCCACTAGTTACTGGTTGCCAACCCGAGAATGAACCATTTATCCCGACTCTCTGTTTTCTGTTAGTTAGCCAATCCTGTGCAGTAACCTTTTTTTGTGGCACCTTGTCAAATGCCTTTTGGAAATCCAAATACACCACATCCACTGGTTCCCCTTTATCCACCCTGTTCAATACATCCTCAAGGAATTCCAGCAAATTTGTCAAACATGACTTTCCCTTCATAAATCCATGCTGACTCTGCCTTACTGAATTATACTTTTCCAAATGTCTTGCTACTGCTTCTTTAATAATGGACTCCAAAATTTTCCCAACCACAGATGTTAGGCTAACTGGTCTATAGTTTCCTGATTTTGGTCTGCCTCCTTTTTTAAATAGGGCCGTTATATTTACAGTTTCTCAATCTGCTAGGACCTCCCCAGAATCCAGGGAATTTTGGTAAATTACAACCAATGCATCCACTATCCCTGCCCTACTTCTCTTAAAACCCTAGGATGCAAGCCATCAGGTCCAGGGGATTTATCGGCCTTTGGTCCCATTATCTTACTGAGTACCACCTCCTTAGTGATTGTGATTGTGTTAAGTTCTCCCCCCCGATAGCCCCTTGACTATCCACTGTTGGGATATTGTTAGTGTCCTCTACCGTAAAGACTGATACAAAATATTTGTTCAGTTTCTGCCATCTCCATGTTCCCCATTATTAATTCCCCGGTCTCATCCTCTGAGGGACCAACATTTACTTTAGCCACTCTTTTCCTTTTTATATACCTGTAGAAGCTCCTGCTATCTGTTTTTATATTTCGTGCTAGTTTACTTTCATAGTCTATCTTCCTTTCCTTTATTATTTTTTTAAATCATTCTTTGCTGGCTTTTAAAATCTTCCAGTCTTCTGTCCTCTCACTAGTTTTGGCCACTTTGTATGCCCTTGATCATAATTGGATACCATCCTTTATTTCTTTAGTTAGCCACGGATGGCTATCTTTTCTTTTACACCCTTTCCCCCTCACTGGAATATATTTTTCTTAAAAGTTATGAAATATCTCCTTAAATGTATGTTACTGTTCATCAACCGTCCTACACTTTAATCTATTTTCCCAGTCCACTTTAGCCAACTCTGCCCTCGTACCTTTGTAGTCTCCTTTATTTAAGCTTAGTACGCTGGATTGAGATTCAACTTTCTCGCTTTCTATCTGAATTTGAAATTCAACCATGCTATGATCACTCATTCCAAGGGGATCCTTTGCTCGGAGATTGTTTATTAATCCTGTCTCATTACACAGGACCAGAGCTAAGATAGCCTGCCCCCTGGTTGGTTCTGTTACATACTGCTCAAGGAACCCGTCCCTTATGCACTCTATGAATGCTTCGTCAAAGCTACCCTGACCAATTTGATTTGTATAATCAATATGGAGGTTAAAATCACCCATGAGTATTGCTGTTCCTTTTTTACAAGCCCCCACTGTCATGTATGTAACCACAATGTAACACCACTGTATTACTGTATACACTCAACCTAGATACACACCTTGACCACAAGGGGTGAACTTGTGGGAGACACTCCTTACCTGATCACACAGGTATAAAAAGGGAGGTCCTACGCAGGGTCATCGTCTTTGGAGTCCTGTGAATAAAGAGTTAAGGTCACAGAGTGACCTTGTCCCCAGAATGTGCCTCGTGTGGTTTCATACTGTAGAGTAAGGACTTTACATCCACTATTGCTTGGTTTATACTCCGACCAACAGAGTTGCTACTGTTAAGGGGCCTCTAGACTATGCTCACCAGTGACTCTTTCCCCTTATTATTCTTTATCTCCACCAAATTGTTTCAACATCCTGATCATTTGAGCCAATATCGTTTCTCACTATTGCAGTGATTCCATCCTTTATCAACAGAGCTACCCACCTCCTTTTCCTTTCTGTCTGTCCTTCTGAATTGTCAAGTACCCCTGAATGCTTAGTTCCCAGTCCTGGTCACCTTGCAGCCACGTCTCTGTTATGGCGACCAGATCATACCCATTTGTAACTATTTGTGCCGACAGCTCATCTAATTTGTTACGAATGCTGCGTGCATTCAGATAAAGAGCATTTAAATGCTTTTTCTTACCATTTTCTCCTGCTATGGCCCCAGTTTCTGATACACTCTGATGTTTATAGATCCTGTCCCTTCCTGTCACGCTCTGGTTTTAGTTTCCCCCAGTGCTACCCTGCTCTATTGCCTTCAACCTGTTCTTTGAGCTTTTAGGTTTCTGCTCACCTGAACCCTCCCCCCCACTAATTAGTTTAAAGCTCTCTCTGCAGCCCTAGTTATTCGGTTCGCCAGAACCCTAGCCCCAGCACGTTCCAAGTGGAGTCCGTCCAGATGGAACAGCTCCCTCTTAGCCCAGTACTGGTGACAGTGCCCCAGGAATCAAAACCCATTTCTCCCACACCAGTCTTTGAGCCACGAGTTTAGCTCTCTGATCTTCTTTAACCTATGTAAATTTGCTCGTGGCTCGGGTAGTAATTTTAATTTGGCCCCTCGCTGCTCATAATCCTTTAGCAGAACCTTCTTGTCTGTCCTCTCTATGTCGTTGGTACCCACGTGGACCACGACAACTGGATCTACCCCCTCTCACTCCAAGTTCCTCTCCAGTCCTGAAGAGATGTCCTTAACCATGGCACTGGGCAGGCAACACAGCCTTCGGGACTCACGCTCACGGCTGCAGAGAATTGTATCTATCCCCCTAATGATACTGTCCCCTACTACTACAATATTTATTTTTTACTCCCCCTGCTTGATTGGCCTCCCTTACCACGGTGCTGTGGTCAGTTTGCTCATCCACCCTGCAGTCCCTGCCCTCGTCCACACAGGTAGTAAGAGCCTCGCAGCTGTTGGACAAGAGCAAGGGCCGAGGCTCCTCCATCATTACCTCCTGGAATCCCATACCTTCCTGATTCGTAGTCACACCCTCTGTCTTTGACCACTAGCCAAATCTGAGTTAGTTAACCTAAGGGGTGTGACTACAAAATCATTGTTGTCCCAAACCAGTGTTGTGTGTATGTTGGGCTTGATACTGGGTGGGATATACTGCTCCCCTTGTTGAATCTGAAGCTCAGCCAGTGCTGTGTCATGTTCTAGTACTTGAGAATTTGCAGAGCTGTGCCCAAGACCATTCAGAAGGCCAAACAACTGCTGAGCCAGTCATGTGTCTGACAGACATGGCCAAAGCTGATTGTTTTGGCATGAGCCTCCTCCCTGGCTCCAGGATTCAAGATCCATGCTGTGTTGGTCTCACTTGTGCTTGTTTCTGAAAGCAAATCTCTGACTGCCTCCTCAACAACTTCTTCTGTCGCAAGATCTTCTACAGAAACAAGATCACTCTCATTACTGTGTGATGATCTGACAAATTTCAGGAAAGGATAAGCTTTCTGCATTCTACGTTTAAGAATATATGTTTTATAAGAAGAAGCATCGATACCCTCTGTTAAGCTCAAAACAAAGTAATGTAATTGAGTACTGTAGACATGAGTAAGTGTGACCTGAGCTCCTTTATTCAAACTCCAGAGTGTTGGTACAGCGTGGGAGGCCTGCTTATATACAGTGCTGCCAAGGAATGCCTGGATCGCTTGGGACTCCAACAGGTATGCCCACTGGTGGCGGTATAATACTGGTTACATAGGTTGGCATACATGACATCACTCCCTCCCAAAGTCAATAATACACTTATTGACAGGGTGAGACGATCTGGGGCATTTCGCTCCCTTGTTGATCGTCTTGGTACAAATGCAGGGGAGGGTGAGTTGGTTGGTTCTTTGCTGGGCTGCTGGGCAGCTGGCCTTGCCTGGCTGCTGGGGATGATGAGTTCAGCTTCATGGTCAACCTTGATGTCGGTTGCCACTTGTGTGTGTGTTGGAGGGTCGAAGTTGACGGTGTCCTCTTTGGGTTGCGTGTGGCTGTTTGTGAATCGCAATTTGGTTTGGTCAAAATACTTTCTGCAAGTTAGTCCATTAGCCAGTTTGACCTGAAGCACTCTACTCCCTTCTTTGGCTATGACGGTGCCAGCAAGCCATTTGGGACCATGTCCGTAGTTGAGTAAAATACAGGGTCATTGACTTCAATATCACGTGACAAGTTTGCGCGATCATGGTACGTGCTTTGTTGATATCTCCTGCCCTCGATGTGACCATGGAGATCAGGGTGGACAAGAGAGAGCCTTGTTTTGAGTGCCCTTTTCATGAGCTGCTCGGCTGGGGGATACCCAGTGAGCAAGTGGGGTCTGCAGGGAGCTTTCCGACACACGTTTCAAGCTTTGCTTGATGATTTGGACTGCCCGTTCTTCCTGGCCGTTGGATGCGGGCTTGAACGGGGCAGATGTGACGTCCTTGATCCCATTGCAGGTCACGAATTCCTTGAATTCAGCACTGGTGAAGCACTGCCCATTGTCGCTGACAAGGACATTAGGCAGGCTGTGCATGGCGAACATGGCTCGTAGGCTTTTGATGGTGGCAGTGGATGTGCTTACAGACAAAAAAGACTGGATCGACTGGGCTTGTATTCACTGGAGTTCAGAAGAATGAGAGGGGATCTCATAGAAACGTTTAAAATTCTGATGGGTTTAGACAGGTTAGATGCAGGAACATTGTTCCCAATGTTGGGGATGTCCAGAACCAGGGGTCACAGTCTAAGGATAAGGGGTAAGCCATTTAGGACCGAGATGAGGAGAAACTTCTTCACCCAGAGAGTGGTGAACCTGTGGAATTCTCTACCACAGAAAGTTGTTGAGGCCAATTCACTAAATATATTCAAAAAAGAGTTAGATGTAGTCCTTACTACTAGGGGAATCAAGGGGCATGGCGAGAAAGCAGGAATGGGGTACTGAAGTTGCATGTTCAGCCATGAACTCATTGAATGGCGGTGCAGGCTCGAAGGGCCGAATGGCCTACTCCTGCACCTATTTTCTATATTTCTATGTTTCTATTACACACTCAATCCATTTTGAATAAGCATTCACAACAACCAAAAACATTTTGCCTAGAAATGGGCCTGCAAATTTGACGTGGATCCTCGACCACAGTTTGGAGGGCCATGACCACAAACTTAGCGGTGCCTCCCTGGGTGCATTGCTCAGTTGAGAGCAAGTGTTGCATTGGCGCACGCATGACTCCAAATCTGAGTCGATGCCGGGCCACCACATAAGGGATCTGGCTATAGCTTTCATCATTACTATGCCTGGGTGGGTACTGTGTAGGTCGCGTATGAATGTTTCCCTGCCTTTCTTAGGCAAAACCACGCGATTGCCCCACAAAAGACAGTCCGCCTGTATGGACATTTCGTCTTTGCGCTGCTGGAATAGCTTGATTTATTCATGCATCTCCGCTGGGACGCTGGACTAGCTCCCATGGAGGACACAGTTTTTTACAAGGGACAGTAAAGGATCCTGGTTGGTCCAGGTCCTGATCTGGCGGACTGTAATGGGTGACTTTTTGTTTTCAAATGCATCCATCACCAAGAGCAAGTCTGCAGGCTGTGCCATTTCCACCCCGGTGCTGGGCAATGGTAGCCGACTGAGAGCATCAGCGCAGTTCTCTGTGCTTGGTCTGTGGCAGATTACATAGTTATATGCAGACAGCGTGAGTGCCCATCTTTGGATGCAGGCAGAGGCCTTGGTATTAATCCCTTTGCTCTCTGAGAATAGTGGTATGAGTGGCTTATGGTCAGTTTCTAACTCAAACTTGAGACCAGATACTGGTGCATTTTTTTTACCCTGTAAACGCATGCCAGAGCTTCTTTTTCAATCATGCTGTAGGTCCTTTCAGCCTTGGACAAACTCCTGGTCGCACAGGCGACCGGTTACAATGTTCCCGATTCGTTTGCTTGTTGTAACACACACCCGACCCCATACGAAGACGCATCGCAAGCTAGCACTAAACGTTTACATGGGTCATACAGAACAAGCAGTTTGTTGGAACATAACAGATTTCTGGCTTTCTCAAACGCAGCCTCTTGTGATTTCCCCCATACCTAGTCATCTCCCTTGCATAGCAACATATGTAGAGGTTCTAGCGAGGTGCTTAACCCACGTAGGAAATTACCAAAATAGTTGAGGAGTCCCAGGAATGACCGCAGCTCCATCATGTTCTGTGGTCTCGGCGCGTTCTTGATGGCCTCCGTTTTGGCGTCGGTGGGTCTGATGCCGTCTGCCGTGATTCTTCTCCCTAAGAACTCGATCTCTGGCCCCAGGAAAACACATCTCGAGCATTTCAATCAGGAAAACACATCTCGAGCATTTCAATCAGGAAAACACATCTCGAGCATTTCAACCTGAGTCCTACATGATCTAGCCGACTTAGAACCTCTTCCAAGTTCTTCAAGTGTTCGATGGGATCCTGACCTGTGACCAGTATGTCGTCCTGGAAAACCATGGTGCGTGAAACCGACTTTAGCAGGCTCTCCATGTTCCTTTAAAAAATTGCCGCGGTCGATCGAATCCCAAACGGGCATCTATTATAGATGAACAGATCTTTGTGCGTGTTGATGCAGGTGAGGCCTTTCGAAGATTTCGCCAGCTCCTACATCATGTAGGCCGAGGTCAGGTCCAACTTGGTCAATGTCTTTCCTCCAGCCAGGATCGCAAACAGGTCGTCTGCCTTGGATAGTGGGTACTGGTCCCGTAGCGAAAAACGGTTAATCGTTACTTTATAGTCCCCACAAATTCTAACTGTGCCATCGCCTTTGAGAACCGGAGCAATCAGACTGGCCCACTCGTTGAACTCCATGGGCGCGATGATGCCTTCTCGCTGCAGCCTGTCCAGCTCAATTTCCACTTTCTCTCACATCATATATGGCACCGCCCGAGCCTTGTGGTGGATGGGTCGTGTATAGGGAACCAAGTGGATCTGCACCTTCGCCCCAGAGAAACTTCCGATGCCTGGCTCAAACAACCTTGCTCAGAACCTGGGTACATGAGGCGTAGTCGAAAGCGCTCGGATGTCATCCCAGTTCCAGCGGATTTTTCCCAGCCAGCTTCTGCCGAACAGTGTGGGGCCATCTCCTGGTACAATCCACAGTGGGAGTTCATGCACCACTCCATCATAGGAGACTTTTACTGCTTCGCTGCCAATAACAGGGATCAGCTCTTTAGTGTAAATTCTTAGCTTGGTATGAATGGGGCAAAGCTTGGGCCTGTGTGTCTTGTTGCACCACAGCTCATGATAGACTGACTCGAACCCGTGTCCAGTTCCATGGATACTGGAATTCTGTCCAGTTCGACTTTTAGCATGATCGGTGGACATTTCGTGGTGAAGTTGTCTACCCTGTACATTTCTGCCTCCTCGGTTCGAGTCTCTAGTTCAGCCTGATCCGCCATGGATTGATCCCCCTCTGCAATGTTGTGGTTTGCAGGGTTTGCAACTGCACATTCACTGGAGGTGGCCCATTGTTCCACAGCCTTTGCACACAATGTTTGAAGCGGCATTGATGGGCTCGATGATCACCACCGCAGCGCCAACAAGGTGTTAACTGCCTCGCCTTAACGTTTGATGGCTGACACTGGGTCATCTGAGGCCATGCAGCTACAGGCATGTACGTTCTGCCATATGCATTCCTGCCTGAAAACGATGTTACTTTATGTACAGTACTTGCCGAAACATCTGTGCTGCGAAATTTGTTTGGTGTTATCGCTGGTGGAAAAAATTGCCTGGACTATTGTTATCGCTTTGCTCAGATTTGGTGTTTCAACAGCCAATAGTTTGCGAAGGATAACCTCATGACCAATACCAAGCACAAATAAGTCTCTTAGCATTTGCTCAAGGAATCCATCGAATTCGCAATGTCCTGCAAGGCGCCTTAGTTCGGCGACATAGCTCACTACTTCCTGGCCTTCAGACCGTTGACACTTGTAAAATCGATACCTTGCCATCAAAATGCTTTCCTTCGGATTTAGGTGCTCCCACACCAGCGAACACAGTTCTTCATACGATTTGGTTGTTGGTTTCACCGGAGCTATAAGATTCTTCATGAGGCCATAAGTTGTTGCTCCACAGACAGTGAGGAGAATCGCCCTTCGTTTGGCAGCGTTCTCGTCTCCTTCCAGCTCACTGGCCACGAAGTATTGGTCAAGTCGCTCCACGAAGGCCTCCCAATCATCCCCTTCTGAGAATTTCTCCAGGATACCAACAGTTCTCTGCATTTTCACGTGATTGTTCATTATCTCATTGCCAGTTGTTAAGCTCATAATAAAGTAATGTAACTGAGTACTGTAGACATGAGTAAGTGTGAACTTAGCTCCTTTATTCAAACTCCAGAGTGTTGGTACAGCATGGGAGGCCTGCTTATATACAGTGCTCCCAAGGGATGCTGGGATCCCTTGGGACTCCAACAGGTATGCCCTCTAGTGGTGATATGATAAAGGTTACCTAGGGTTGCATGCATAACACTCTCTTTCTCAATAATTGATTTCTTAAGCTAACTGTTCAGTTTTGTCATTCTAAGACCGTCACGGTTCTTTACAATCCTGCCCTCTATCACTGTATCACAGAAGTGCCTCACTCTTCTCTCTCTTAGGTGGTCCCTCGTATCAAGGATGGCTTACTTCCACTCCAAAAAGGGATGAGTCCACAGGTGTTTCAACGAAGGACCTGATATTCCCGGTCCCGAACTACATGTTAAAGGGTGGAAGATGCTTATGCATGGATTTTTTAACGTGTGGTGGCAGTTGCACACCAGCCACCACATGGGCTTGACAGAGCTTGGTCTTGGTCCAGTGGCAAAGTGCCGATATCCTGTCTGATAGAGATTGCCTTCTGGAGGGTCTTCCTGCTCCTTTCTGGTCAGAAATCTGGTGTAGCTCTGGTAGCAGCTAAGATCTTGTCCACAGCTATGCAACAGAATTGACTCATCTTTGTAGGTTTCTGCTGCAAGGAGGGAGAGAGAAAACAGGGAATTATAGACCAGTTAGCCTGACATTGGTAGTGGGGCAAATGTTGGAATCAATTATTAAAGATGCAATAGCAGCGCATTTAGAAAGCAGTGACAGGATCGGTCCAAGTCAGCATGGATTTATGAAAGAGAAATCATGCTTGACAAATCTTCTACAATTTTTTGAGGATGTAACTAGTAGAGTGGACAAGGGAGAACCAGTGGATGTGGTGTATTTGGACTTTCAAAAGGCTTTTGACAAGGTCCCACACAAGAGATTAGTGTGCAAAATTAAAGCACATAGTATTGGGGGTAATGTATTAACAAGGATAGAGAACTGGTTGGCAGACAGGAAGCAAAGAGTAGGAATAAACGGGTCCTTTTCAGAATGGCAGGCAGTGACTAGTGGAGTGCCGCAGGGTTCAGTGCTGGGACCCCAGCTATTTACAATATACATTAATGATTTAGACGAAGGAATTGAATGTAATATCTCCAAGTTTGCAGATGACACTAAGTTGGGTGATGGTGTGAGCTGTGAGGAGGATGCTCAGAGGCTGCAGGGTGACTTGGACAGGTTAGGTGAGTGGGCAAATACATGACAGATGCAGTATAATGTAGATAAATGTGAGGTTATCCACTTTGGTGGCAAAAACAGGAAGGCAGAATATTATCTGAATGGTGACAGATTAGGAAAAGGGGAGCTGCAACGAGACCTGGGTGTCATGGTACATCAGTCATTGAAAGTTGGCATTCAGGTACAGCAGGCGGTGAAGAAGGCAAATGGCATGTTGAGAGGATTCATAGCGAGAGGATTTGAGTATAGGAGCAGGGAGGTCTTACTGCAGTTGTACAGGGCCTTGGTGAGGCCACACCTTGAATATTGTGTGCAGTTTTGGTCTCCTAATCTGAGGAAGGACATTCTTGCTATTGAGGGAGTGCAGCGATGGTTCACCAGACTGATTCCCAGGATGGCAGGACTGACATATGAGGAAAGACTGAATCGACTAGGCTTATATTCACTGGAATTTAGTAGAATGAGAGGGGATCTCATAGAAACATATAAAATTCTGACGGGTTTAGACAGGTTAGATGCAGGAAGAATGTTCCGATGTTGGGGAAGTCCAGAACCAGGGGTCACAGTCTAAGGATAAGGGGTAAGCCATTTAGGACCGAGATGAGGAGAAACTTCTTTACTCAGAGAATTATGAACCTGTGGAATTCTCTACCACAGAAAGTTGTTGAGGATAGTTCATTAGATATATTCAAACGGGACTTAGATGTGGCCCTTACGGCTAAAGGGATCAAGGGGTATGGAGAGAAAGCAGGAATAGGGTACTAAAGTTGCATGATCAGCCATGATCATTTTGCATGGCGGTGCAGGCTCGAAGGGCCGAATGGCCTACTCCTGCACCTATTTTCTATGTTTCTATGTTTCTATCTGCAGTTTTAGTCTCACATTGTACCAGACTCTCTTTTCGTCTCTTTCGGCTGTGTCTCTCCACAATGTCCTTGTCCTCTTGCAGAGAAGGCACTGCGCTGGAAGAAGATAAAAAGCCCTGCAGATATAACTTGCAGTCTGTCGTCTTTGAGCGAAGCAGTCGAACTTTGGTGGCAGTTTCACTCCTCTCCTCTTCTTTCTGTACTGATTCTGCAATGGCTGCGAAGGAATGATAAAATGGATATTCTAATCAGCACCACTGACAATGGCCCTCAGTCAAAAAAACTGTTTTTTGCTGTGTTTATCTGTGTTATGACCAGAGTGAGAAGTTTAGAGTCAGTCAGACTATACAGAAATAAATATATGGGGCTGAAGCATGACCATGAAATGGAATGTGTCGAACAGCATAAGCATTGTACTAAGGAACGAAAGTTGTACATAAACATTTGTCGGCTGACACAGTTTCATAGGAAATATTGCGAAATCACGTGTACTCACGCTCATAGTTTTGATTTTCCCTTTCTTGCTTCTTCTTGGCTCTGTTGATCTGGATTTATCAGTGAAACACATGTAGCACTGCCGATGATATCCAATCAAATGTGGGATTTCTTATGCCTGTAATGCACTTATGAATGACTCCGTGAGGCAATGTGTTGTACTCAAACTGTAGTGACCTTGGTCCTTTATTCGTAACTCCAGAGTGAGGCACAAGCATGGTGGGCAGCCTTTTATACTGGGCTCCGCACACCTATGTCGGTAACCTTCAGGTCTCCCACTGCAGTGCCCTCTGATGGACAGCCTCTGCCACAGGGGCAGGAAACCCCGGTCTCTACCAGTTGCACCCTCTAGTGGTGCCAGCATAGTATATACACAGTGTAAACCTTATTGATAGTACATCAGGTAACAAGTCTCCATCTTGTGCAACTATACAGTGACTACACAGAGAGTATATCTATAGTCTGCATATATAACAGGATTGTTACGAGTCTTTCTGGTGCAAATAACCAGCTCCAGATCTAAACTTTCGATGGCATTTTCTGCAATTTTAGCTTCTCTAGTTCCAGTAAATTCCCACTGATGAACACTGATGAAAACTTTTATCCAGCTAGAGTCCGAAAAATAATTATGTTGTCTTTGGCTCCCGCAACTACGTGCGTGCAACATGCCATTGTCACTGACTCTAATCGATCTAGTACAGAGATCGTGATTGGCTGATTTTGCAGCACTGACAAATACAGCAGTTGTGATTGGTCATTTAAGTAACTCGCGATTACATCATCACTCTGGGTTTTTACGAGATTTCCGCCTATTTTCTAATGAAAATTTCTGCAAAATGCTCACTTTTTGAAGATGGGAACATTGATTTTTATGATAAGTGGTCCCTAAGCTAATAATGGTGTGAATATGAAGTACTTCCACAGAGGGGACTACAGAAAAGCCATTTTTTGAGACTCGGCCCTTAGTCTACAGCCTCCTCTAGGATTTCAAACCTTTCTGATTTTGTTTCTAAAATGTAAGTTTTCAGCCCAGGCTGGCAACTGAAAATATTTTAATCAGCTGAGGAACATGATAGAACACACACAAAAAAAATCAAAGCTAGAAACAAGTTGGGAGAAGGGCCCATGACAGTGTAATGTTTATTTCTGAGGAAGACAGCAGGGTAACAACATTTGCACTGAGTTTTTCAGGAGGATAAATCCTAACAACATGCAGTCCCCTGCTGCTTCACCAGCCGAGGATCCGGCCTGGATAAACATCTTCACAGCACTAAGTGAATTTTGAGCTGAGATTATGTAAACTATCAATATATTGAATGTCAAAATGAAAGAACCTAAAAGCGGAGGTTAAATGAAATGGAAACTGTAATAATGGAATTGAAGAATGCATTTGCTGAGCGGATGGGTGCATCACTAAAGTATATGGAAATATTCAGTACTTGCAAAGCTGTGAGGATAAATATGATGATTGTACAAGCGAAGCAGGAGAGATAATCTGTTGGTTTTTGGTTTTCTAAAAGAAAAGGATCTCATGCAATTGGCTGAATATAGCAAACCTTTAAAAGTTAACCATGGAACTGACTGATAATCCAACAATTGACCCTATCCTGGGGCATTGTGAGCCACGTCCTGAATTTCCTCACCACGGAACGGCACCCGAGGGCAAAAGGGGAGATTTGTTGTGGAAGCCACTGTTCCTCCACAATGTGGATCTCTCCCCTCATTTATTGAAGAAGCATATAGCCTTTAGCCAGGTTTCGGGAATGCTTTTGGCAATGTAGCTGCAGTACTATGTTTCATCTAATCCACCTGAAGGTTCTCCATTTATCAACAAGTCGGCTACTTACTGCTCTGAGCGATTTGGTCCAAGGGATCCTTGGCTTTATGAATAGAGGCATAGAGCACAAAAGCAAGGAAGTTATGCCAAACCTTCATAAATCACTGGTTAGGCCTCAGCCGGAGTATTGTGGCCAATTCTGGCACCACGCTTATGGAAGGATGTCAAGGCCTAAGAGAGGGTGCAGAGGAGATTTACTAGAATGGTACCAGATTGGAGAGACTTTAGTTATGTGGGGAGACTGGCGAAGCTGGCCTTGTTCTCCTTAGAGAAGAAAAATTTAAGGGGAGATTTAATAGAGGCATTCCAAATTCTGAGCGGTTTTGATACAGTAGTTAGGGAGAAACTGTTTCCATTGACAGGAGGGTCGGTAATCAGAAGACACAGGAGGCGAAATTGCCCTTTTTTATAGCCCCATTAGTGTCTCTGGGGGCACTAATGGGGCGCAACGAGGTTATTGCCTGGGGGAAGGGGTCGATAACGCCGTAGAGAAATTGCCCCAGAGGTTTAGGGGCCATTGTGCCGGAAGCGCCATGCAACACGATTTGCGCCCCGGACTGGCGCATGCATGGCGATGACGTCATTGCCATGTGTGCTGACCCTTTTATGCTCCACGGGGAAAATTGTCCCATGGGAGCAAGGTTGGCGCAGGGCGATGCCACCGGATCGTAAAGCTGTGGTGGCTGGCGTGCCCTGGCCGCCCGTAAAGGGAAGGGCCTTGCGCCGCAGCTACAATCTTTTTTTTTGTCAGACGACTTTACAGTTGGCACGACAATGGCGGCCGTTGGTCCGTCCGGGCCACCAGCAGGGATCCTGGCATCCTCTCTTTGGTGCCAGGCCCTGAAACCCTCCCTGGTGGCCCAGAGTTCGCAGTGGCCCTCCCCCTTAAGAGAAGGGGAAGGACGCTGACTGACTGCACCCCGCTTCCACCATGCTCTTGCCCACGGGAGCACAGAGCGCCTCCGATAGCGCTCGTGCAATCTTTTTCAAGTTAAAGACCTACAAATTCTGGGTCACTTTCCTTCCCTTCCCTTCTCTTGGTGCCAGGCGATAAATTTTCACTTTATTTGAATTATACGCCCCAAACCTGGTGCGGGGCAATTTCACCCCCACAGATTTAGAATAATTGGCAACAAGCCGGGAGAAATAAGGAAAGATGTATTTATACGTAACGTGTTGTTGTGATCTGGAATGCACTAACTGAAAGGGCGGTGGAAGCAGCTTCAATAATAACTTTCAAAAGGGAACTGGATATATTCTTGAAAAGGAGAAAGCAGGGCTATGGGGAAAGAGCAGGGGAGTGGGACTAATTGGAATTGGATACAATAGCAAAATACTACAGATGCTGGAATCCGAAACAAAAACAGAAAATGCTGCAAACACTCAGCAGGCCAGGCAGAATCCGTGGTGAGAGGTACAGTTAACGTTTCAGGTCTGAGACCCTTCGTCAGAACTGGAAAAGTTAGAGATGTAGCAGATTTTAAGCAGATGCAGAGGCAGGATAAGGCTGGAGGGGAGGAATTGGATAGGTTTTCAAAGAGCCAGCACAGACACGATAGACTGAATGACCTCCTTCTGTGCTGTATGATACGATGATACAAAAACTGAAAGATCCTGTATGAGCCAAGAGACACAGAGATTGTTGCATCAACCCTGATTAATGGTGAGCAGGCTGATGAGATAGTGTTTTTCAGAAACAGAAAATAAAAATGCATTTTTTTCAAAATCTCCCATCAGCCTGGATTGAAAGTTGGGAACATAAGAACATAAGAACATAAGAACATAAGAATTAGGAACAGGAGTAGGCCATCTAGCCCCTCGAGCCTGCTCCGCCTTTCAATAAGATCATGGCTGATCTGGTCGTGGACTCAGCTCCACTTACTCGCCCTCTCCCCGTAACCCTTAATTCCCTTATTGCTTAAAAATCTATCTTTGACTTGAAAACATTCAATGAGCCAGCCTCAACTGCTTCCTTGGGCAGAGAATTCCACAGATTCACAACCCTCTGGGAGAAGAAATTCTTTCTCAACTCGGTTTTAAATTGGCTCCTCCGTATTTTGAGGCTGTGCCCCCTAGTTCTAGTCTCCCCCACCAATGGAAACAACCTCTCTGCCTCTATCTTGTCTATCCCTTTCATGATTTTAAATGTTTCTATAAGATCACCCCTCATCCTTCTGAACTCCAAGAAGTAAAGACCCAGTCTACTCAATCTATCATCATAAGGTAACCCCCTCATTTCTCGAATCAGCCTAGTGAATCGTCTCTGTACCCTTTCCAAAGCTAGTATATCCTTCCTTAAGTAAGGTGACCAAAACTGCACCTTACCAATACCTTATACAGTTGCAGCAATACCTCCCTGCTTTTGTACTCCATCCCTTTCGCAATGAAGGCCAACATTCCATTTGCCTTCCTGATTACCTGCTGCACCTGCAAACTAACCCTTTGGGATTCATGCACAAGGACCCCCAGGTCCCTTTGCACCACAGCATGTTGTAATTTCTCCCCATTCAAATAATATTCCCTTTTACTGTTTTTTTTCCCAAGGTGGACGACCTCACACTTTCCGACATTGTATTCCATCTGCCAAACCTTAGCCCATTCGCTTAACCTATCCAAATCTCCTTGCAGCCTCTCTGAGTCCTCTACACAACCCGCTTTCCCACTAATCTTAGTGTCATCTGCAAATTTTGTTGCACTACACTCTGTCCCCTCTTCCAGGTCATCTATGTATATTGTAAACAGTTGTAGTCCCAGTACTGATCCCTGTGGCACACCACTAACCACTGATTTCCAACCAGAAGAGGACCCATTTATCCCGACTCTCTGCTTTCTGTTCGCCAGACAATTCTCTATCCATGCTAATACATTTCCTCTGACTCCGCGTACCTTTATCTTCTGCAGTAACCTTTTGTGTGGCACCTTATCGAATGCCTTTTGGAAATCTAAATACACCACATCCATCAGTACACCTCTATCCACCATGCTCGTTATATCCTCAAAGAATTCCAATAAGTTAGTTAAACATGATTTCCCTTTCATGAATCCATGCTGCGTCTGCTTGATTGCACTATTCCTATCCAGATGTCCCGCTATTTCTTCCTTAATGATAGTTTCAAGCATTTTCCCCACCGTTTAGTACTTGTTTCCAGTCTACTTTAGCCAACTCTGCCCTCATCCCACTGTAGTCCCCCTTGTTTAAGCATAGTACGCTCGTTTCTGACACAACTTCCTCATCCTCAATCTGTATTACAAATTCAACCATATTGTGATCACTCATTCCGAGAGGATCTTTTACGAGGAGATCGTTTATTTTTCCTGTCTCGTTACACAGGACCAGATCCAAAATGGCTTGCTCCCTTGTAGGTTCTGTTACATACTGTTCTAAGAAACAATCCCGTATGCATTCTATGAATTCCTCCTCCAGGCTATTTGATTTGATTTGATTTGACCAATCGATATGTAGGTTAAAATCCCCCATAACTACTGCCGTTCCTTTTTCACATGCCTCCATTATTCCCTTGATTATTGCCCGCCCCACCATGAAGTTATTATTTGGGGGCCTATAAACTACGCCGACCAGTGACTTTTTCCCCTTACTATCTCGAATCTCCACCCACAATGATTCAACATTTTGTTCATTGGAGCCAATATCATCCCTCACAACTGCCCTGATATCATCCTTTATTAACAGAGCTACACCACCTCCTGTCCCTTCTTGCCTATCTTTCTGAATCGTCAGATACCCCTGTATGTTTAATTCCCAGTCTTGGCCACCTTGCAACCATGTCTCTGTAATGGCCACCAAATCATACCCATTTGTAATGATTTGTACCGTCAACTCATTTACTTTATTTCTAATGCTGCGTGCATTTAGGTAGCGTGTTTTCATCCTCGTTTTTAAACCATGATTTTTAGTTTTTACCCCTCCTGCAGCCCTTTTATATTCAGTGGCCCTTTTTGTTTCTTGCCTTTGGTTTCTCTGCCCTCCACTTTTACTCATCTCTTTTCTGTCTTTTGTTTTTGTCTCCTTTTTGTTTCCCTCTGTCTCCCTGTATTGGTTCCCATCCCCCTGTCATATTAGTTTAACTCCTCACCAACAGCACTAGCAAACACTCCCCCTAGGACATTGGTTCCGTTCCTGCCCAAGTGCAGACCGTCCGGTTTGTACTGGTCCCACCTCCCCCAGAACCTGTTCCAATGCCCCACGAATTTGAATCCCTCCCTGCTGCACCACTGCTCAAGCCACGTATTCATCTGTGCTATCCTGCGATTCCTACTCTGACTAGCACGTGGCACTGGTAGCAATCCCGAGATTACTCCTTTTAAGGTCCTACTTTTTAATTTAGCTCCTAGCTCCTTAAATTCGTCTCGTAGGACCTTATCCCTTTTTTTACCTATGTCGTTGGTACCAATGTGCACCACGACAACTGGCTGTTCTCCCTCCCTTTTCAGAATGTCCTGCACTCGCTCGGAGACATCCTTGACCCTTGCACCAGGGAGGCAACATACCATCCTGGAGTCTCGATTGCGGCCACAGAAACGCCTATCTATTCCTCTTATGATTGAATCCCCTATCACTATCGCTCTCCCACTCTTTTTTATGCCCTCCTGTACAACAGAGCCAGCCACGGTGCCATGAACTTGGCTGCTGTTGCTCTCCCCTAATGAGTCATCTCCCTCAACAGCACTCAAAACAGTGTATCTGTTTTGCAGGGGGATGACCAGATGGGACCCCTGCACTACCTTCTTTGTACTACTCTTCCTGCTGGTCTTCCATTCCCTAGCTGGCTGTGGATCCTTCTCATGCGGTAAGACCAACTCACTACACGTGCCACTTATGTCATTCTCAGCATCGTGGATGCTCCAGAGTGAACCCACCCTCAGCTCCAATTCCGCAACGCGGTCCATCACGTAGTCGTCAGGGAAACCGGAAGCGTCCCTAAGTTCCCACATGGCACAGGAGGAGCATATCACGTGACCGAGCTCTCCTGCCATGCCTTAACCCTTAGATACCCTTAAATTGGTAATAACAATGTTACAGTTTACTTACTGATATAAAAAGAAAAAGAAAAGCTACTCACCAATCACCAGCCAATCACTTACCCCCTTGGCTGTGACGTCACCTTTTGATTCCTTTCTACTTTTTTGCTCTCTCTCCCCGCTGTAGCTGCACAAGTACGCCTTTTATAGGCCGCTCCGACGCTGCTCCCGCCTCTCACCAACTGCCGCTGACTGTCGAGCTCCCGCTGGACCTTTTATAGGCCGCTCCGACGCTGCTCCCACCTCTCGCCAACTGCCGATGACTATCGAACTCCCGCTGGGCCTTTTAAATTTTCTATTAGCTTTTTGTCCCTCTTCGAAGCATCATGCTAATTTAGTGTGGGACTGAGAGTTGAATGAAGAACAGTTCTGATGCATTCCACACCCCAGCACTGCTGTCCCAGGCTTTGACAAGCATGTGATTTTGCCAAAAATCCAATCTTAGGAACAGTTTGCAAAATTTCTTGGAGTTGAATGATAACAATGGGATGAGCTCATTGCTGCGATGGAAGCAAGCCAGTGCGGCATGAGAGAAAAGTTAAAGCTCAACTTCAGTAAGAGATTTTGTGATTGGAAGACAGGACCAAGAAATACCTCATCACTGGAGCTGGACCTGGCTGGTATACATGGCAAGATGCTTTGCCCCCTGGTTCAGTGAACCCTCCTAACATATGTTCTCAAGGGGTAGCAGTATCAAGTTGTGACACAGATCCACACTGCCTAATGCTTTGGATAAGTGCAAATTTGTGAAGGCCAATCATTGTTTTGAAACTATTCTATGAGCAGCTATCTAATGACCAGGCATAATGGCTCTTATCTGAATTGGTTAGCCTTACTGAATATTTCTGAAGAGACTTGTGCTCCATTGGAGGAGGATGTTACTACGGTCATCAAGGGTTTGCAATTTGGAATTGTAAGTATTTCCTACACATCCCCTTGAAAGCAACACTGAGAACTCAGCAATATCTCTCATGGAGTATTGTTAAAATTAAGGAGCTAGTGAGGACTGACACAACTAAAATTTTGTCAGCTATTTCACTATTATTGTCAAGATATCAGATCCTAAAATTACATCGAATTCAGATATTTTCAGGGCAGTGTAAAAAATGGATTGGTCTTCTAAGAACATAAGAACATAAGAATTAGGAGCAGGAGTAAGCCATACGGCCCCTCGAAGATCATGGCTGATCTTTAACCTCAACTCCATTTTCCTGTCCGATCCCCATATTCCTTGATTCCCCTAGAGTCCAAAAATCTATTGATCTCAGCCTTGAATATACTCAACAACTGAGCATCCACAGCCCTCTGAGGTAGAGAATTCCAAAGATTCACAACCCTCTGTGTGAAGAAATTTCTCCTCATCTCAGTCCTAAATGACCAACCCCTTATCCTGAGACTGCCCTGTCATTCTAGACTCTCCAGCCAGGGGAAACAGCCGCTCAGCATCTACCTGTCAAGCCCTCTCAGAACCTTATGGGGCTGAGATTGCCCCCTTCTTTAAGGCCCATTACCTAATGGGACGGTAAGACTTTCCTGATCGGGGGCAGGCAGATGGGCCGACCTATCCGAAATTGCCCTCACCCCATCGGGCATGCGCTGACCTCTTACCACCCGGCGGCGACCCCTTTCTGCCCCACGAGGGAAATTGCCCTGCAGGAGCGGAGCTGTCACCTGCCGGTGTCCCTGACAGCTTTTCCCAGCGGGAAGCTGCCAGTGGCTGGGAGGCGTGTCTGCACTTAAAGAGGAGGGCGCACCGCTGCGGCCGCCATTTTATTCTAATTGTCGGCCAACTCTGAAGTATAATAGAGCAGCCACGTAGCATTGACCTGTTCAACGTGGTGCTGACCTCTGGTGTTAACTGACCCGGTCCCGGAAGGTTACCACCCTCGGATGGGCTGTGGGGCAATTTCGGCCCCTTAAATGTTTATCCGACTTCGAGAATAGGTAAACACATATTGAAGCATAGCAGATGGCTATGAACCAAATACAGGGATAATGAAATCATCGTCAGTGTTGGCACATTCGATGAACAGTTGGCAAGTCAAGAGAGCTTTGAAATATTAAACATTATTAGTATGTTCGAGTGAACAGATGTATTATGCAAGTTTTTAATTAAAGATTAAGTTTCAAACAGGCTTACTATTAGAGCACATCCAGATATTCAGCCTCAACTTAGAACAAACTGAGTCCTTAAATTGGTTCAATGTAGGAGAAAATCTCTGTGATTGAATTTGCTCCCCAAGCTATCTCCGGACAGATTACAGAATGCATTTTAATAGAGTAGGGTTTACAGCCTAATTTTTAAGAAGGGCAAGAATAATCAAATCAAACTTTGGTGTTTTGATCAGGGAAAAATAACAAATTATTCAGCAACGGAATGGTTTTCAGCTGCCTGACTGGTGAGCCTGTGTGCAGGACGTTTAACCAGCTATTAATGTCAGTATCTAACTCCTTGAGGAAGTATTTGGTATTACATAGAATATACAGCACAGAAACAGACCATTTGGCACAACTAACCTAAGCTGTTGTTTATACTCCACATGTGTCTGTTCCCATTCCAACTCCCTTAGCTCAGCCTTCCAGCATGTCTTTCTAATTCCTTTTCTCTCATATTCGACTAGTTGCCTTTTGAAAGCATTTGAGCTATTTGTCTCAACCACTTGCTGTGGAAGAGATTTTGAACTTTTGAACCGGCCCATTCTCTCATGTTCTCTTTCCACTAATGACAATTCTCTTGCCAGAACTTACAAGTTTTGAATAAAGGGTTCCTTGTGAAATGTTAAACTATTCAGATACTGAACAGCTTGCCTTTAATTTTGGATGCCCAAGTTTGGCTAGTTTTTATTTTTATTGCCCTATTCAGCAGCTGAAATGATTTCAATAACATCCATAAAATATTCTCAGCATCCGGGCTCTTTCCAATTGTTATAGACGGCCAATAGTTGGGAAACTACCTTCAGAAGAGTTTTTTTGAACCTTGAACCAGTTTAGCTTCCCTGAAAACAATCGACTCATTCTCATTATCAACATTGGCAATATCATCCTCTACTCTCAGGAACATTGGAGTTGCGAGACAAAAAAGATCAAGGTCCATCTCGTTCGCCTACTACCATTCTGGTAGTCGCATGATATAATGAAAATGGAGGTATTGACAAATCACGACACTCAATTTCTATCAATTAGGCTGCAACAGACCCAGTCTGTGAGGGAAACCCCAGTGGTGGAGAGCTTTGGGAGCCAGAGGTCCAAAATCACCTTTTTCCTCACAAGCATGCGACGCTTACCACATGTCATGTCTCAAATTATTCATATACTGTATCCCAAAATGTTATTTTCTGCAAGAAATATATCTAATTTGCACTTGATACAATCAATTCTATCTGCTTCCACCCTCTCTCTCGGATATATGTTCCATAGATTGACCACTCACTTCACTGCCTCTTACGGGCACCTCATGAAGCAGAACTGCTTTCTTTTCCATGATAGAAACATAGAAACATAGAAAATAGGTGCAGGAGTAGGCCCTTCGAGCCTGCACCATCATTCAATAAGATCATTGGTGATCATTCCCTCAGTATCCCTTTCCTGCTTTCTCCCCATACCCCTTGTTCCTCTTAGCCGTAAGGACCATATCTAACTCCCTCTTGAATATATCCAATGAACTGGCATCAACAACTCTCTGCGGCAGGGAATTCCACAGGTTAACAACTCTCTGAGTGAAGATGTTTCTCCTCATCTCAGTCCTAAATGGCCTACCCCTTATCCCAAGACTGTGTCCCCTGGTTCTGGACTTCCCCAACATCAGGAACATTCTACCCACATCTCACCTGTCCTGTCCCGTCAGAACCTTATATGTTTCTATGAGATCCCCTCTCATCCTTCTAAGCTCCAATGTATAATGGCCCAGTTGATCCAGTCTCTCCTCAAATGTCAGTCCAGCCAGCCCGGGTATCAGTCTGGTGAACCTTCGCTGCACTCCATCAATAGCAAGAACGTCCTTCCTCAGATTAGGAGACCAAAACTGAACACAATATTCCAGGTGAGGCCTCACCAAGGCCCTGTACAACTGCAGTAAGACCTCCCTGCTCCGATACTCAAATCCCCTAGCTATGAAGGCCAACATACCATTTGCCTTCTTCACCGCCTGCTGTACCTGTATGCCAACTTTCAATGACTGGTGAACCATGACACCCAGGTCTCGTTGCACCTCCCCTTTTCCTAATCTGCTGCCATTCAGATAATATTCTGTCTTCGCGTTTTTGCCCCCAAAGTGGATAACCTCACATTTATCCACATTATACTGCATCTGCCATGCATTTGCCCACTCACCTAACCTGTCCAAGTCACCCTGAAGCCTCTTAGCGTCCCCCTCACAGCTCACACCACTACCCAGTTTAGTGTCATCTGCAAACTTGGAGATATTACACTCAATTCCTTTATCTAAATCATTGATGTATATTGTAAAGAGCTGGGGTTCCAGTACTGAGCCCTGCGGCACTCCACTAGTCACTGCCTGCCATTCTGAAAAGGACCCGTTTATCCTGACTTTCTGCTTCCTGTCTGCCAACCAGTTCTCTACCCACGTCAGTATATTACCCTCAATACCATGTGCTTTGATTTTGCACACCAATCTCTTGTGTGGGACGTTGTCAAAAGCCATTTGAAAGTGCAAATACACCACATCCACTGGTTCTCCCTTGTCCACTCTACTAGTTACATCCTCAAAAAATTCTAGAAGATTTGTCAAACATGATTTCCCCTTCATAAATCCATGCTGACTTGGACCGATCCTGTCACTGCTTTCCAAATGCGCTGCTATTTCATCCTTAATAATTGATTTCAACATTTTCCCCACTACTGATGTCAGGCTAACCAGTCTATAATTACCCGCTTCCTCTCTCCCTCCCTTTTTAAAAAGTGGTTTTACATTAGCTACCCTCCAGTCCATAGGAACTGACCCAGAGTTGATAGACTGTTGGAAAATGATCACCAATGCATCCACTATTTCTCGGGCCACTTCCTTAAGTACTCTGGGATGCAGGCTATCAGGCCCTGGGGATTTATCGGCCTTCAATCCCATCAATTTCCCGAACACAATTTCCCGCCTGATAAGGATATCCTTCAGTTCCTCCTTCGCACTAGACCCTCGTTATCCTAGTTTTTCCGGAACGTTATTTGTGTCTTCCTTCGTGAAGACAGAACCAAAGTATTTGTTCAATTGGTCTGCCATTTCTTTGTTGTTCAAACGGTCTGCCATTTCTTTGTTGTTCAATTGGTCTGCCATTTCTTTGTTGATTGAAAGGCTTGTCACAATACCCATCAAGTGGGGTAAGAAAGGCATTTTCTAACTGAATTGACTTAAAAAAAAACACAAAATACCAAAATACCACAAAAGCACTTGATTCAGTGACATGAAGTTTGGAAGCAGTGAGCTACAACTTCAATGACAGTTGATAATAGCATTCATATGTTCAGCTGTATGACTCCACAGTTAGCTTATTTAAGGCAGCGACATTAAAAGTGAAAGGGGACGAAATTGCTCACCGCCCGAGATGCGTCGCACCTACCATTCCTGAAGTGTTCCGGCTCCCCCAATGCACGAGGCGGCCAAACCGGAGAAATTCAGCACTTTGTGCTTTTTTTTGGAGCGGGGCGGAAGTGGCCTCATCATCGGGGCGGAAGTGGGGGCGGGGTAGAAGTGGAGGTGGTGCAGAATAGCCGACGCTCGAAGTGATCAGCGCCGCGCTGATGATGTCATCATGTTAGCACGTCACAATGTCCCTACCCATCAGTTAAAGGGGAAGGCCACTGCGAACTTTGTAGCCACTATAGTGGCAAACACTGGGCCACCAGTGAGGGTTTCAGTCAGGCCAGTGGCCTGGCACCCAAGCAGGGTTACCAGGCTGCCTGCTGGAGGTCCGGCCAAACTTGCGGCCATAATTGTCGGCCAACAAAAACAAATACCATGGTGTCGCTGGCAGTGCCACCTCCCCTTTAAGGACGGCTGTGCCGCCAAGCCACAGGAGTGTACCGACAGCGAAAGCTGTCGGGGGCACTGACTAGCTATGGCGCCGCTCCTGCGGGGCAATTCCGGTAAAAGGGGCAATTGCCCGCGGGGCAATTTCGGGAATGAGTCGCCGTCGGTTGGTAAGGGTTTGGCGCATGCATGCCACAATGGGAAAATGGGTGGAGCGGTCCCCTGCACAGCCCCGAACCGGAGGAAGGGTAATTTTTTAAATGGCGACCCCTCTGCGGAGACTCCGCACCGACCCGCTTTCAGGCGGCCATGGACCTTATAGAGAGGGGCAATTTCGGCCCCAAAAGCTCCTCTAAAATTGTCAAGTAACAGAATAGTGGTTTTGAAATGATTAAATTTAAAAGCTTATTAGTTGTGAAGAAGATGCACAGGACTATTGTGTGTGATCAATGTAAGTGGAGAGGAAACCCGCGCGGAGTTTCTTAATTGGTGGCCTAAGCCGGACTGTGCGCAAGATCGTAGCGGGAGTCCGGTGATCGGCGGCAGCGTCGAGGAGGAGGTGTTGGAGAGGCCAGCCGGTGCAGGGGCAGAAGGTAAGCAAAGAAGTTGAAAGAAATCAAAAGGTGACGTCACAGCCAAGTGGGTAAGTGATCAGTGAGTAGTTTTTCTTTTTCTTTTCCCAATCCGTAGGTAAGCTTTATCATTGTTGTTGCCAAATTAAGTTAATCTAGGGGATAAGTCATGGCAGGAGAGCTCGAACACGTGTTATGCTCCTCCTGTGCTATGTGGGAAGTCAGGGACACTGGAAGCGACCCTGACAACTACATGTGCGGGAAGCGTATCCGCCTGCAGCACTTGACAGACCGCAATGCGGCACTGGAGCTGCAGGTGGATTTACTCTGGATCATCCTCTGAATAGCACGTTTAGTGAGTTGTGAAGAAGATGCACAGGACTACTGTGTATGATCAATGTAAAGGATACACAGCCACATAGAAACATAGAAAATAGGTGCAGGAGGAGGCCATTCGGCCCTTCGAGCCTGCACCGCCATTCAATGAGTTCATGGCTGAACATGTGACTTCAGTACCCTATTCCTGCTTTCTCGCCATACCCCTTGATCCCCATAGTAGTAAGCACTACATCTAACACCTTTTTGAATATATTCAGTGAATTGGCCTCAACAACTTTCTGTGGTAGAGAATTCCACAGATTCACCACTCTCTGGGTGAAGAAGTTTCTCCTCATTGCGGTCCTAAATGGCTTACCCCTTATCCTTAGACTGTGACCCCTGGTTCGGGACTTCCCCAACATTGGGAACATTCTTCCTGCATCTAACCTGTCTAAACCCGTCAGAATTTTAAATGTTTCTATGAGATCCCCTCTCATTCTTCTGAACTCCAGTGAATACAAGCCCAGTTGATCCAGTCTTTCTTGATTTGTCAGTCCCGCCATCCCGGGAATCAGTCTGGTGAATCTTCACTGTACTCCCTCAATAGCAAGAATGTCCTTCCTCAAGTTAGGAAACCAAAACTGTACACAATACTCCAGGTGTGGCCTCACCAAGGCCCTGTACAACTGTAGTAACACCTCCCTGCCCCTGCACTCAAATCTACTCGCTATGAAGGCCAACATGGGTGACCAACAGGAAGAACAGTGGAAGGAAGGTAGTGCAGGGGTCCCCTGCGAACATCCCCCTGCAAAACAGATACACCGCTTCGGGTACTGTTGAGGGGGATGACTCATCGGGGGAGAGCAGCAGCAGCCAAGTTCATGGCAGCATAGGTGGCTCTGCTGCACAGTAGGGCAGGAAAAAGAGTGGGAGAGCTACAGTGGTTGGGGATTCTATTGTAAGGGGAATAGACACACGATTCTGCGGCCGCAATCGAGACTCCAGGGTGGTATGTTGCCTCCCTGGTGCAAGGGTCAAGGATGTCTCGGAGTGGGTGCAGGATATTTTGAAGGGGGAGGGTGAACAGCCAGTTGTCGTGCTGCATATAGGTACCAACGATATAGGTAAAAAACGGGATGAGGTCCTACAAGCTGAATTTAGGGAGCTAGGAGATAAATTAAAAAGTAGGACCTCAAAGGTAGTAATCTCAGGATTGCTACCAGTGCCACGTGCTAGTCAGAACAGGAATCGCAGGATAGTTCAGATGAATATGTGGCTTGAGGAGTGGTGCAGAAGAGAGGGATTCAAATTCCTGGGACATTGGAACCGGTTCTGCGGGAGGTGGGACCAGTACAAACCGGACGGTCTGCACCTGGGCACAACCGGAACCAATGTCCTTGGAGGACTGTTTGCTCGTGCTGTTGGGGAGGGGTTAAACTAATATGGCAGGGGGATGGTAACCTATGCAGGGAGACAGAGGGAGGTAAAATAGGGGCAGAAGCAAAAGATCGAAACCCAAGGCAAAAATCAAAAAGGGCCACATTGCAGCAAAATTCTAAAAGGGCAAAGTGTGTTAAAAAGACAAGCCGGAAGGCTCTGTCCGTCAATGCGAGGAGTATTCGGAATAAGGTGGATGAATTAACTGCACAGGCAGCAATTAATGAATATGATATAATTGGCATCACGGAGGCATGGCTCCAGGTGACCAAGGCTGGGAACTCAACATCCGGGGTATTCAACATTCAGGAAGGATAGACAGAAAGGAAAAGGAGGTGGAGTAGCGTTGCTGTTAAAGAGGAAATTAACGCAATAGTAAAGAAGGACATTAGCTTGGATGATGTGGAATCTACATGGGTGGAGCTGCGGAATACCAAAGAGCAGAAAACGCTAATGGGAGTTGTGTACAAACCACCAAACAGTAGTAGTGAAGTTGGGGACAGCATCAAACAAGAAATTAGGGATGCGTGCAATAAAGGTACAGCAGTTAACATGGGCGATTTTAATCAACATATAGATTGGGCTAACCAAACTGGTAGCAATATGGATGGAGGAGGATTTCCTGCAGTGTATTAGGGATGGTTTTCTAGACCAATATGTCGAGGAACCAACTGGAGGGCTGGCCATCCTAGACTGGGTGATGTGTAATGAGAACGGACTAATTAGCAATCTTGTTGTGCGAGGCTCCTTGGGGAAGAGTGACCATAATATGGTAGAATTCTTCATTAAGATGGAGAGTGACACAGTTAATTCAGAGACTGGGGTCCTGAAGTTGAGGAAAGGTAACTTCGATGGTATGAGACGTGAATTGGCTAGAATAGACTGACAAATGATACTTAGAGGGTTGACGGTGGAAAGGCAATGGAAAACATTTAAAGATCACATGGATGAACTTCAACAATTGTACATCCCTATCTGGAGTAAAAATAAAACGGGGAAGCTGGCTCAACCGTGGCTAAAAAGGAAAATTAAGGATAGTGTTAGATCCAAGGAAAAGGCATATAAATTGGCCAGAAAAAGCAGCAAACCTGAGGACTGGGAGAAATTTAGAATTCAGCAGAGGAGGAGAAAGGGTTTAATTAGGAGGGAGAAAATAGACTATGAGAGGAAGCTTGTCGGGAACAAAAAATTGACTGCAAAAGCTTCTATAGATAAGTGAAGAGAAAAAGATTAGTGAAGACAAACGTAGGTCCCTTGCAGTCAGATTCAGGTGAATTTATAATGGGGAACAAAGAAATGGCAGACCAGTTGAACAAATACTTTGGTTCTGTCTTCACAAAGGAAGACACAAATAACCTTCTGGAACTACTAGGGCACCGAGAGTCTAGTGAGAAGGAGGAACTGAAGGAAATCCTTATTAGGTGGGAAATTATGATCGGGAAATTGATGGGATTGAAGGCCAATAAATCCCCAGGGCCTGATAGCCTGCATCCCAGAGTATTTAAGGAAGTGGCCCTAGAAATAGTGGATGCATTGGTGATCATTTTCCAACAGTCTATCGACTCTGGATTAGTTCCTATGGACTGGAGAGTAGCTAATGTAACACCACTTTTTAAAAAAGGAGAGAGAGAGAAAATGGGTAATTATAGACCGGTTAGCCTGACATCAGTAGTGGGGAAAATGTTGGAATCAATTATTAAAGATGAAATAACAGCGCATGTGGAAAGCAGTGACAGGATCGGTCCAAGTCAATATGGATTTATGAAAGGGAAATCATGCTTGACAAATCTTCTGGAATTTTTTGAGGATGTAACTAGTAGAGTGGACAAGAGAGAACCAGTGGGTGTGGTGTATTTGGATTTTCAAAACGCTTTTGACCAGGTCCCACACAAGAGATTGGTGTGCAAAATTGAAGCACATGGTATTGGGGGTAATATACTGACGTGGATAAAGAACTGGTTGGCAGACAGGAAGCAGAGAGTCGGGATAAACGGGTCCTTTTCAGAATGGCAGGCAGTGACTAGTGGGGTGCCGCAGGGCTCAGTGCTGGGACCCCAGCTATTTACAATATACATTAATGGTTTGGATGAAGGAATTGAGTGTAATATCAGCAAGTTTGCAGATGACACTAAACTGGGTGGCAGTGTGAGCTGTGAAGAGGACGCAGGGTGACTTGGACAGGTTAGGTGAGTGGGCAAATGCATGGCATAATGTGGATAAATGTGAGGTTATCCACTTTGGGGGCAAAAACACGAAGGCAGAATATTATCTGAATGGTGACAGATTAGGAAAAGGGGAGCTGCAATGAGACCCCTGGGTGTCATGGTACATCAGTCATTGAAAGTTGGCATGCAGGTATAACAGGCGGTGAAGAAGGCAAATGATATGTTGGCTTTCATAGCTAGGGGTTTTGAGTATAGGAGCAGGGAGGTCTTACTGCAGTTGTACAGGGCCTTGGTGAGGCCTCACCTGGAATATTGTGTTCAGTTTTGGTCTCCTAATCTGAGGAAGGACATGCTTGCTATTGAGGGAGTGCAGCGAAGGTTCACCAGACTGATTCCAGGGATCGCTGGACTGACATATGAGGAGAGACTGGATCGACTGGGCCTTTATTCACTGGAATTTAGAAGGATGAGAGGGGATCTCATAGCAACATATAAAATTCTGACAGGACTGGACAGTTTAGATGCAGGAAGAACGTTCCTGATGTTGGGGAAGTCCAGAACCAGGGGACACAGTCTAAGGATAAGGGGTAAGTCATTTAGGACTGAGATGAGGAGAAACTTCTTTACTCAGAGAGTTGTTGATGCCAGTTCGTTGGATATATTCAAGAGGGAGTTAGATATGGCCCTTATGGCTAAAGGGATCAAGGGGTATGGAGAGAAAGCAGGAATGGGGTACTGAGGTGAATGATCAGCCATGATCTTATTGAATGGTGGTGCAGGTTCGAAGGGCCAAATGGCCTACTCCTGCACCTATTTTCTATGTTTCTATGTATGCAGACTGGAGTGTTCAGGATGAGATGGTGAGGAGCTCAAGAGTTCATTAACAGATTACTGATTGTCGGAGTGAAAGATCTCTTTATAGCAACAACCATCAGATTACTGAAAGAGAAAACAGTTCAAGTGAAACATAGAAACATAGAAACATAGAAACATAGAAAATAGGTGCAGGAGTAGGCCATTCGGCCCTTCTAGCCTGCACCGCCATTCAATGAGTTCATGGCTGAACATTCAACTTCAGTACCCCATTCCTGCTTTCTCGCCATAGCCGTTGATCCCCCTAGTAGTAAGGACCTCATCTAACTCCTTTTTGAATATATTTAGTGAATTGGCCTCAACAACTTTCTGTGGTAGAGAATTCCACAGGTTCACCACTCTCGGGGTGAAGAAGTTCCTCCGCATCTCGGTCCTAAATGGCTTACCCCTTATCCTTAGACTGTGACCTCTGGTTCTGGACTTCCCCAACATTGGGAACATTCTTCCTGCATCTAACCTGTCTAACCCTGTCAGAATTTTAAATTCCCTCTCATTCTTCTGAACTCCAGTGAATACAAGCCCAGTTGATCCAGTCTTTCTTGATAGGTCAGTCCCGCCATCCCGGGAATCAGTCTGGTGAACCTTCGCTGCACTCCCTCAATAGCAAGAATGTCCTTCCTCAGGTTAGGAGACCAAAACTGTACACAATACTCCAGGTGTGGCCTCACCAAGGCCCTGTACAACTGTAGCAACACCTCCCTGCCCCTGTACTCAAATCCCCTTGCTATGAAGGCCAACATGCCATTTGCTTTCTTAACCGCCTGCTGCACCTGCATGCCAACCTTCAATGACTGATGTACCATGACACCCAGGTCTCTTTGCACCTCCCCTTTTCCTAATCTGTCACCATTCAGATAATAGTCTGTCTCTCTGTTTTTACCACCAAAGTGGATAACCTCACATTTATCCACATTATACTTCATCTGCCATGCATTTGCCCACTCACCTAACCTATCCAAGTCGCTCTGCAGCCTCACAGCATCCTCCTCGCAGCTCACACTGCCACCCAACTTAGTGTCATCCGCAAATTTGGAGATACTACATTTAATCCCCTCATCTAAATCATTAATGTACAGTGTAAACAGCTGGGGCCCCAGCACAGAACCTTGCGGTACACCACTAGTCACTGCCTGCCATTCTGAAAAGTACCCATTTACTCCTACTCTTTGCTTCCTGTCTGACAACCAGTTCTCAATCCATGTCAGTACACTACCCCCAATCCCATGTGCTCTAACTTTGCACATCAATCTCTTGTGTGGGACCTTGTCGAACGCCTTCTGAAAGTCCAAATATACCACATCAACTGGTTCTCCCTTATCCACTCTACTGGAAACATCCTCAAAAAATTCCAGAAGATTTGTCAAGCATGATTTCCCTTTCACAAATCCATGCTGACTTGGACCTATCATGTCACCTCTTTCCAAATGCACTGCTATGACATCCTTAATAATTGATTCCATCATTTTACCCACTACCGATGTCAGGCTGACCGGTCTATAATTCCCTGTTTTCTCTCTCCCTCCTTTTTTAAAAAGTGGGGTTACATTGGCTACCCTCCACTCCATAAGAACTGATCCAGAGTCAATGGAATGTTGGAAAATGACTGTCAACGCATCCACTATTTCCAAGGCCACCTCCTTAAGTACTCTGGGATGCAGTCCATCAGGCCCTGGGGATTTATCGGCTTTCAATCCCATCAATTTCCCCAACACAATTTCCCGGCTAATAAGGATTTCCCTCAGTTCCTCCTCCTTACTAGACCTCCCGACCCCTTTTATAACCGGAAGGTTGTTCGTGTCCTCCTTCGTGAATACCGAACCAAAGTACTTGTTCAATTGGTCCGCCATTTCTTTGTTCCCCGTTATGACTTCCCCTGATTCTGACTGCAGGGGACCTACGTTTGTCTTTACTAACCTTTTTCTCTTTACATATCTATAGAAACTTTTGCAATCCGTCTTAATGTTCCCTGCAAGCTTCTTCTCATACTCCATTTTCCCTGCCCTAATCAAACTCTTTGTCCTCCTCTGCTGAGTTCTAAATTTCTCCCAGTCCTTGAATAAGAAGTTTGATTTCAGTTATGCTGTAAATAAGAACATCCATTGCCCACAAGTTTTTCAAAAGTTTGGTTCTGTATTTCTTGAGCCCTGACCATAATTCAATCACCAGACTAATTAATTTTTTTCACTCATTTCCTTTCAAATCTCCTGGTCATAAGGCTGATGGAGAGATGAATCTTATTTTTGCATAAATTGTTTCAAGGGATTCTTGTGTCTCTATTCCTAGGATTATTTGACATCTCATTCAGCAAGTTTACTTGTCTAGTCTCTCAAGGGGCATCAAAGGCCCAGCATCTCAGCATATGATGGCAGGTATATTTTCAACATTTCAACGTTTAACCATTTACAGAAATAAAAAAGGAAACAAATTGTTAAGTATGGAAGAACTCCACAAGACTGAGTACTGTGAGCTTAAACTGACATGACCGTAGTCTCTTTGATACAACTCCAGAGTGCCTAAGCAGCATGGCAGACAACCTTTTATACTCATTTGCACGAGGTGTGCAGCTGACCGTGGGCCTCCAACAGTTGCGCCTTCTGCTGGCAAGTCTTACACAGTTACAATGTTTACATACATAACATCACTCCCGCCCCCAAAGTCTTTGATACAAATTATTTACAAGTTGAGACGATCCGGGCCCTATGCTCCTTGGTTGATCGTCTGAGTTAAAACTCTGGCATGGGTGAGTTGGTCAGACCATTGCTGCACTGCGGTGCGGCTGGTCTGACAGGACTATTGGGAATGGTGGGTTCATCCTCTTGATTGACAGCGAGGTCGATTGCTGGTTGGGTGTGTGTTGGTGGGTCGATGATGGTGATGTCCTCTTCAGGTTGTTCCTGGTTGTTGGTGAACCGCAATTTGGTCTGATCCAAATGCTTTCTGCATATTTGTCCATTCAATAGTTTGACTATAAACACTCTATTCCCCTCCTTAGCCAATACAGTGCCAGTGACCCATTTAGGACCATGACCGTAATTAAGGACAAACACAGGGTTGTTAACATCAATGTCACGCGATACAGCCTCGCGATCATGGTATATGTTTTGATCCGGGTGGATGAGGGAGAGCCTGGTTTTGAGTACTCTCTTCATTAACAATTCTGCAGGGGGAACCCCAGTGAGCGAGTGGGGTCGCGTCTGGTAGCTGAGTAGAATCCGAGATAAGCGGCTCTGCAAGGAGCCTTCCGTCACGTGTTTCAAGCTCTGCTTGATAGTTTGGACTGCCTGTTCCACTTGACCGTTGAATGCAAGTTTAAACGGGGCAGACCTGACATGCTTGATGCCATTGCGGGTCATGACCTCATTGATTTCCGAGCTGGTGAAACACGGTCCATTGTCACTGACAAGGACGTCGGGCAAGTCATGGATGGCGAACATAGCCCGGAGGCTTTCAATGGTGGCTGTGGATGTGCTGGATGACATGATTATGCATTCAATCCATTTAGAGTAAGCGTCCACTACAATTTAAAACATTTTTTCCGAGAAAGGGGCCAGCAAAATCTACGTGGATCCTGGACCACGGTTTGGAGGGCCATGACCACAGACTCAATTGAGCCTCCCTTGGTGCATTGCTCAATTGTGAGCACGTGTTACACAGGTGTACACATGACTCTAAATCCGAGTCAATGCCAGGCCACCAAACTTGCAACCTGGCTATAGCCTTCATCATGACTATGCCTGGGTGGATATTGTGTAGGTCGAGTACAAACGTATCCCTGCCTTTTTTTGGCAAAACCACGTGGTTACCCCATAAGAGACAATCCGACTGGCTGGACATTTCAGTTTTGCATCGGTGAAACGGCTTAATTTCATCTTGCATTTCCCCGGGAATGGCCGACCAGTTCCCATTTAGGACGCAACTCTTTACTAATGATAGCACAGGATCCTGGCTGGTCCAGGTCCTGATCTGGCAAGCTGTGACGGGTGACCCCCTCACTCTCAAAAGCATCCATGACCAGTAACAAGTCTGCGGGCTGCGCCATTTCAACTCCAGTGGTGGGTAATGGTAGCCGGCTGAGAGCATCGGCGCAGTTTTCAGTGCATGGTCTGTGGCGGATAACATAGTCATAGGCGGACAATGTTAGTGCCCATCTTTGGATGCGGGATGAAGCATTGGTGTTTATACCTTTGCTTTCTGAAAACAGGGAAATGAGCGGTTTGTGGTCGGTTTCAAGCTCAAACCGAAGTCCAAATAGGTATTGGTGCATTTTCTTAGCCCCATATACACATGCTGACGCCTCTTTCTCGATCATACTGTAGGCTCTTTCAGCCTTAGACAGACTTCTAGACGCGTATGCAACCGATTGAAGTTTGACTGATACATTGGTTTGCTGTAACACACAGCTGACCCCGTACGAAGATGTATCACAAGCTAGCACTAATCCTTTATATGGGTCATACAGTACAAGTAACTTATTAGAACAAAGTAGGTTTCTGGCCTTCTCAAAGGCTGTCTCTTGAGATTTACCCCAAACCCAATCGTCACCCTTACGTAGCAACATGTGCAATGGTTCCAGCAAAGTGCTTAACCCGGGTAGAAAGTTACAAAATTGGTTGAGGAGTTCCAGGGACGAACGTAGCTCTGTCACATTCTGTGGTCTGGCTGCAGTTTTGATGGCCTTTGTCTTTGAATCCGTGGGTCTGATGCCATCTGCCGCAATCTTTCTCCCCCAAAAAATTGAGCTCTGGTGCCAGGAAATTGCACTTGGTGCGTTTCAGCCTGAGTCCCACTCTGTCTAGTCGACTTAGAATCTCTACCAGGTTGTGCAGGTGTTCGATGGTGTCACGACCGGTGATCAGGATGTCGTTTTGAAACACAATGGTGCGCGGAACCGATTTCAGCAGACTCTCCATATTCCTCTGGAAGATGGCAGCAGCCGAGCGAATCCCAAAAAGGCACCTGTGGTATATAAATAGCCTTTTGTACGTGTTGATGCATGTCAATCTTTTCGAAGAGTCAGCCAGCTCCTGTGTCATGTAGGCGGAGGTTAGGTCCAACTTGGTGAACAGGTTGTGAACAGGTCATCCATCTTGGATAGCAGGTACTGGTCCTGTAACGAGACTCGGTTGATCGTTACCTTGTAGTCTCCGCAGATTCTGACCGTGCCGTCACTTTTCAACACCGGAACAATCGGACTGGCCCACTCGTTGAACTCGACTGGCGATATGATTCCCTCTCATTGTAGTCTGTCCAGTTCGATCTTGACTTTCTCCCTCATCATATATGGAACCGCTCAAGCATTATGATGAACGTGCCTTGCATCGGGGACTAGATGGATCTGCATCTTGATGCCTGTAAAGTTGCCGATGCCTGGTTCAAATAGCGACGTAAACTTGCTCAGCATTTGGGTGCACGAGGCATCATCCACTGAAGATAGTGCTTTGATGTCATCCCAGTTCCATCGAATCTTTCCCAGCCAGCTTCTGCCGAATTGCGTTGGGCCTTCACCTGGTACAATCCACAGTGATAAATCATGCACAGCTCCATCGTACGATACCTTAACTGCCGCGCTGCCAATGACTGGTATGAGTTCTTTGATGTAGGTATGCAGCTTTGTCTGAATCGGGCTCAGTTTGGGCCTTTGTGCCTTGTTGTCCCACAGTTTCTCAAAAGCCTTCTGGCTCATAATTAACTGACTCGACCCTGTGTCCAACTCCATTAATCCTGGAATACCGTTCAATTTGACTTTCAGCATAATAGGAGGGCTATTGGTGGTGAAGGTGTGTACCACTTACACTTCTTCCTCGGGTTGAGGGGTTGCCTCTCTTGTTTTTTTTGCGTGATCCGCGCCGGATCGATCATCCTCTGCCAACACTGCCACGTGGTGAGTCGCAGCACTCTTGCACATTCGCTGGAGGTGCCCCATTGTTTTGCAGCCTTTGCACACGTAGTGCTTGAATCGACATTGATGGGCTCGATTATTACCCCTGCAGTGCCAACATGGTGCTAATGGATTTGCATTCACGCCCGATGGCAGACTCTGAGTCATCCTAGGTCTTGCAGCTGCAGACGTGTAGGCCCTGCCATATGCAGTTCTGCCTGCTAGTGACGTTATTTTATGCACAGTACTTGCCGGTGAGCTTTGATGCTGGGAAGATATCTGTCTGGCATTATCGCTCGTGGATATGAATGCCTTGGCTATCGTGATGGCCTTGCTCAGGTCTAGGGATTCGGCGGACAGCAGCTTGCGAAGAATGATCTCATGGCCGATGCCAGGCACAAAAAAGTCCCGCAGAATTTCCCCCAAAAATCCAGCAAATTCGCAAGTTCCCGCAAGGCGTCTCAGGCTCGCTATGTCCTGGCCCTTGGAGCGGTGGTGCGTGTAGAAGTGATACCTGGGCATTAAGATGCTCTCCTTCGGCTTGAGTTGGTTCCAAACCAGCGTACATAACTCTGTATATGTCTTCTCCACTGGTTTCTCCGGTGCTAGCAGATTCTTGATGAGGCTGTATATTGTGGATCCACATACGGTGAGGAGAATCGCCCTGCACTTGGTCGCTTTATCGTCCCCATCCAGCTCTTTGGCCACGAAGTATTGGTCGAGATGCTCAATGAAGGTTTCCCAATCATCACCTTCTACAAATCTCTCGAAAATACCAACGGCAGCCATGACCGCGTGAAATTTCGTAATCTGTTACTCGTCGCCAATTGTTAAAAATGGAAGAACTCCACAAGACTGAGTACTTTAAGCTAAAACTGATGTGACCTTAGTCTCTTTAATACAACTCCAGAGTGCCGAAGCAGCATGGCAGACAACCTTTTATACTCCCTTGCACGATGTGTGCAGGTGACCATTGGGCCTCCAACAGTTGCACCCCTGGTGGCAAGTCTTACACAGTTATAATGTTTACATACATAACACAAATACTCTCACCCTATGCTCAGGACTGAATATTTTATGCACCTTGTGGATAGCACCCTCGCCTCTGAGCCAGTACGTTATGGGTTTGAAACTCACTCCACAGACTTAAGCACAAACATCTCGGCTGATACTCCAGTGCAGTACTGAGGAAGTGCTGCACTGTCGGAGATGTCGTCTTTCAGATGAGACATTAAACCGTGGTCCATCTGCCCTCTCAGGTGGATGTAAAAGATCCCATGACATTATTACAAAGAAGAGCAGGGGAGTTATCCCCAGTGTTCTAGCCAATATTTATTCCTCAATCAACATCACTAAGACAGATTATCTGATCATTGTCACATTGCTCTTTGTGAGAGCTTGCTGTGCACAACTTGGCTGCTGAGTTTCCTACATTACAATATTGACTACACTTCAAAAAAGTACTTAATTGGCTGTAAAACATCGCTATATAAATGCAAGTCTTTCTTTTTTTACCCTAGAACTGCAAAAGTTGCCTCATGAGGTAACTATCTAAACTGCCTTCTAGGTTTACTCAAGACACTGGCACTTAAAATTAGATATTCTAAAAGCAGGTGAGCAAGACATCCTTCTCCACGTCCGACCGCGCCCCCACTCCCCCGACTGCGCCCCCACTCCCCCCACACCCCCACCCAACCCCTTCCCCCAACTGCCTCAACCTTGGCCCTTAACTGAATTCTCTGATCCCCAGGTCATTCAGTGTGAAGTAATGCTGATTTAATATTTTAGTTTTGGCTCCACATTACATGAAGCTGATTTGATACCTTTAATGTGCTATATTTTCCCTCTTTCACTCAGAGAGAGAAGGCGTTCAAGACCAGTGACAGATTCTGATTAGCTAGAAAATGATAGATTTTCGTAAATTATGATGAGTGGTTGGCTGTTCGCTCCAGAATTGTTCCAATTTTATACAAGCAGTAATTGGGCGCTCCTCGGGTTGTCCAAATGGTGGTGTGCAATTCAAAGTATTGAAAAGTATTGCTTGTATTCAAATATGTTTTTCTCTTAAATTCTGCAAAGGGCAGGTATATTTCTCAGAAAGTTTTGCCACAGTAAATCTATCATATTAACAACCTGCATTTATATAGCAGCTATAATAATGCAAAATACTCTAAGGTAGCACATAGTTATGGGTCAGAGCCAAATCGGAGGGAGACTAGAGAAGGTGTCCAAGATGCTGTTGAAGATTTTGATGGTGAGGAGAGCTGAAGGAAGACAATGAGTATTCGGGAAAGTTCCAGACTGTGAGGGCACGATGGCTGAACACGGTGCAGAGGGTGGGAATGCACAGGAGTCCAGCATTTGATGAGCAGACGGTGTGGGAAGGGATGTGCGGCTTGCAAAGGTACGAAGGGATGAAGCCATTTCGGGACTTTAAGATGAAGAGATTTTGAAGTCAATGCACTAAGGAATGGGGAGTATTTCAGCAAGGATCAGAGTGATAGGTAATCAAGCTTTTATGTGGAATAGAAACATAGAAACATAGAAAATAGGTGCAGGAGCAGGCCATTCAGCCCTTCTAGCCTGCACCGCCATTCAATGAGTTCATGGCTGAACATCAAACTTCAGTACCCCCTTCCTGCTTTTTCGCCATACCCCTTGATCCCCCTAGTAGTAAGGACTTCATCTAACTCCCTTTTGAATATATTTAGTGAATTGGCCTCAACTACTTTCTGTGGTAGAGAATTCCACAGGTTCACCACTCTCTGGGTGAAGAAGTTTCTCCTCATCTCGGTCCTAAATGGCTTACCCCTTATCCTTAGACTGTGACCCCTGGTTCTGGACTTCCCCAACATTGGGAACATTCTTCCTGCATCTAACCTGTCTAAACCCGTCAGAATTTTAAACGTTTCTATGAGGTCCCCTCTCATTCTTCTGAACTCCAGTGAATACAAGCCCAGTTGATCCAGTCTTTCTTGATAGGTCAGTCCCACCATCCCGGGAATCAGTCTGGTGAATCTTCGCTGCACTCCCTCAATAGCAAGAATGTCATTCCTCAAGTTAGGAGACCAAAACTGTACACAATACTCCAGGTGTGGCCTCACCAAGGCCTTGTACAACTGTAGCAACACCTCCCTGCCCCTGTACTCAAATTCCCTCGCTATGAAGGCCAACATGCCATTTGCTTTCTTAACCACCTGCTGTACCTGCATGCCAACCTTCAATGACTGATATACCATGACACCTAGGTCTCGTTGCACCTTCCCTTTTCCTAATCTGTCACCATTCAGATAATAGTCTGTCTCTCTGTTTTTACCACCAAAGTGGATAACCTCACATTTATCCACATTATACTTCATCTGCCATTCATTTGCCCACTCACCTAACCTATCCAAGTCACTCTGCAGCCTCATAGCATCCTCCTCGCAGCTCACACTGCCACCCAACTTAGTGTCATCCGCAAATTTGGAGATACTGCATTTAATCCCCTCATCTAAATCATTAATGTACAGTGTAAACAGCTGGGGCCCCAGCACAGAACCTTGCGGTACACCACTAGTCACTGCCTGCCATTCTGAAAAGTACCCATTTACTCCTACTCTTTGCTTCCTGTCTGACAACCAGTTCTCAATCCACGTCAGCACACTACCCCCAATCCCATGTGCTTTAACTTTGCACATTAATCTCTTGTGTGGGACCTTGTCGAAAGCCTTCTGAAAGTCCAAATATACCACATCAACTGGTTCTCCTTTGTCCACTTTACTGGAAACATCCTCAAAAAATTCCAGAAGATTTGTCAAGCATGATTTCCCTTTCACAAATCCATGCTGACTTGGACCTATCATGTCACCATTTTCCAAATGCGCTGCTATGACATCCTTAATAATTGATTCCATCATTTTACCCACTACTGAGGTCAGGCTGACCGGTCTATAATTCCCTGTTTTCTCTCTCCCTCCTTTTTTAAAAAGTGGGGTTACATTGGCTACCCTCCACTCCATAGGAACTGATCCAGAGTCAATGGAATGTTGGAAAATGACTGTCAATGCATCCGCTATTTCCAAGGCCACCTCCTTAAGTACTCTGGGATGCAGTCCATCAGGCCATGGGGATTTATCGGCCTTCAATCCCATCAATTTCCCCAACATAATTTCCCAACTAATAAAGATTTCCCTCAGTTCCTCCTCCTTACCTCTGACCCCTTTTATATCTGGAAGGTTGTTTGTGTCCTCCTTAGTGAATACCGAACCAAAGTACTTGTTCAATTGGTCTGCCATTTCTTTGTTCCCCGTTATGACTTCTCCTGATTCTGACTGCAGGGGACCTACGTTTGTCTTTACTAACCTTTTTCTCTTTACATATCGACAGAAACTTTTGCAATCCATCTTAATGTTCCCTGCAAGCTTCTTCTCGTACTCCATTTTCCCTGCCCTAATCAAACCCTTTGTCCTCCTCTGCTGAATTCTAAATTTCTCCCAGTCCCCGGGTTCGCTGCTATTTCTGGCCAATTTGTATGCCACTTCCTTGGCTTTAATACTATCCCTGATTTCCCTAGATAGCCACGGTTGAGCCACCTTCCCTTTTTTATTTTTACGCCAGACAGGAATGTACAATTGTTGTAATTCATCCATGCGGCCTCTAAATGTCTGCCATTGCCCATCCACAGTCAACCCCTTAAGTATCATTCGCCAATCTATCCTAGCCAATTCACGCCTCATACCTTCAAAGCTACCCTTCTTTAAGTTCTGGACCATGGTCTCTGAATTAACTGTTTCATTCTCCATCCTAATGCAGAATTCCACCATATTATGGTCACTCTTCCCCAAGGGGCCTCGCACAATGAGATTGCTAATTAATCCTCTCTCATTACACAACAGTCTACGATGGCCTCCCCCTAGTTGGTTCCTCGACATATTGGTCCAGAAAACCATCCCTTATGCACTCCAGGAAATCCTCCTCCACAGTATTGCTTCCAGTTTGGCTCGCCCAATCTATGTGCATATTAAAGTCACCCATTATAACTGCTGCACCTTTATTGCATGCACCCCTAATTTCCTGTTTGATGCCCTCCCCAACATCACTACTACTGTTTGGAGGTCTGTACACAACTCCCACTAACGTTTTTTGCCCTTTGGTATTCTGCAGCTCTACCCATATAGATTCCGCATCATCCAAGCTAATGTCTTTCCTAACTATTGCATTAAGGTATGGACGGTAGAGTTCTGGGTGAAATGGAGTTTATGTGGAGTGGAGTTTTGGGAAGCCATCAAGACAGCCATGAGAGAAGTTCGGTCGGGTTGGGGGAGAAAGAGGGAATAACATTTTGGGGTGGGGAAATGCCAGCAATAAATAGAGGGAGGGGGGTGGAAGACTGTCAGCATGTCGGAGTAGGACGGAATGGAAGAATGCCAGCTTGAATGGGGATCGAAAGGAAAAGGGAATGCCAGGATGGGAAGGTTGGGAGAGGAGCGACTGTCTCTGTGTAAAGTGGGGCACTGGGTTGGACATGATGTGCTGAATGGCCTCCTTCTGCTATAAACGTCTGCAATTCTATCATGATCAGGTTGGTCTGTTGAAAACCATAATGCCACTTTGCTTTCCTTTTCTAATTTAAAAACCTCTCAATTGTGATGTATAAAAATGCTTAAAATAACTCACAATTGACCAATCCCTGGACCACCCTAAAACCATACTGCCAACTTTGTGATTTTGTGCCTTAAATCTTGGGGGTTTTCTCCTTCAAGACTTCATGAATTGATATTATTTTTTCCAGTACAAATGAAGGAATACCTGCAGCTTGAATTACAAAGCCTGTGCAAGACTTAGTTTAACATGGCAGGGCTGTACTTGAATGGTTAGTTTTTCTGAAACTACTGGTCAGCTAGTTTTCTGGGCTGGCATGTATGGAATAGAACAGGATAAAGCTTGTTTGCGATTTCCACCCCAATTTGAGTAGCCTCCCAAATTCCAGTGTCTAGGGTTGCACATGAAGAATGATCAGTTGAATAAGGTAGCAGAATGTTGTTGCCATCCATGAACCTAACTCCTGGCATCAGTCAGTGCTCTTAGAATGGGAAGAGGAAGAACTGGTAGGGCTCCAGTAGAGGTCCAGCTGAGCAATGGAGGGTCAAATCGATAGACAGTTATTAGAATGGTGCCAATTGCCCTCTTCGCTAATCGAGCACCCCGACCGTCTCTGAGATGAGCCAATTCAAAATGAGCATGGATCAAACCCCAGAAGGCATGGATCCCTTATGGCTAAACATTTTCCCATTGATACATTGGGAATACCTCCACAAGAGTCTTGTGTGCTTTGGGCAGAGGGAAGGGAAGCCTGCTCATTTCCATGGTTTGTATGTGCAGCCAGCGCTCCCTGCACTGTTCATTGGCTGCACACATCAGAAGAGAACCCAATATCGTGAGTGCTCAGCACTACTTCAAGCTTGCCTGCAGTACTTAAAGTTAGTCTGCACCTCTTAAAGGGGAGGTGCATTGTGGCCGCTGGTGGTGCCGAGATTCTTTTGAATATGGTGCTGTGGAAGATTTAACAATGGCTGATCATGGGAGACAGCATGCATCAGGGTTTTTGGATGCTGCGGTGGTGGCAAGGGTTGATCCCTCATGATGGCAAAGTTGTGCAGCATGCTATAGAGCACGACAAATCGTGAGACCCACTCAGCTGAGTACTGTAGGGCTCCTCCAGAGCAGCCCAGGACAGCAGAATCAATGCTTGAGGACACCAATGGTCTGCACAACAAGATTCCTTGTGGCAGCCTGGCTCTCATCGTATGCCTGCAATACATGTGTTCTGGACTGGGACCATGAGCCATCTCATAACCTTTATCGCCCAGTATACATCCTTTGGTTTGCCGTGGTGACTGCCACAGATTGAATTAATCGTGATTGCTGCCAGGATACTGGGCATTGACCTGCATGATGCACTGCCTATGGTCACACACCAGCTGCACATTGGAAGTGGAATCCCTTTCGGGTCAGGTACGTGGCCAAGTTCACATGAGTGCATGCAAAGCAGTGTACGTGCACCCTGCACCATGGGGAAGCCTGCACTCTTGCAAACCCTTGTGCTCGCTCCGCCTGCTTTTCTCTGACAAGGGGGAACGAGATGAAGTTATCTCTTTTTGCATAGAGAGCCTTAGTGACTACCCTTATGTAGCAGGGCACTACAAACTGTGAGATGTTGCTTATATCTCCAGCAGTAGCCTGGAAGGAGCCAGACGCATCAAAGTTCATCACCACGGTTACCTTCACAGCCACTGGCAACGTGGTCCTCGCCCTGCTCTGAGGTTGCAGTTGGCAGATTTCAGTCACAACCTCTTTAGTGAAGCACAGACATCACAAGCATTGGCCCTCGCTGAAGCTCAAGTAAGAGAATTGCTTTCTAAACAACCTGGGCAGATATGGCCTCCTGCTGAGAACCCTTCTCCCCTTCAGTCATGCCCAATGCCAAGAGAAAGCCCTACTTGTGCCCATATCTGGAAGCAACTGGTTTGTGCACAAGCCTTTAAGTCACCAAAAAAGTACTTCAGCACCAGCTATGTAGACTTTTGTAACTTTTAACAAGCATGGAAAAGCACCAGAAATGCATAGAATTGCAGCAACAGCCTGAAGAACTGATCCAGCAACTAACGTAAGTAGTGGATGATCCCTTTAAATAGCACCTGTGAGGGGTCCTTCATGCTGCTTAACGTCGTGTTTGGGTATGCAAGGTGAGGAGAGGGCGCCGGCTGGAGCGAATGTCAGTGCTGGCATCAAATGATTGACATCATGATCTGCCTGCTCTGCCTGCTGCTGCCGGTCGATAGGTGGGTGTGGGCAAACCCCTTTATGAAGATCGCGACCGGCCATCTTCGTAAAGGGGGATACCATTTTCGTAGTTTAAGAAGCCTCATAGCGCTCGAAAAATAAGTGCATCAGAATCCAATTTGGCTCCCCCTCCCCCGTCTCTTGTATCATTGTGCTGGCTCTCTTCACCATTCAATCACCAGAGGGTTAACATCTTAAGTAATGTAAATGCCACTACTTCATATCGCTCCCATGAGGGTAAATTAATCCCGAAGATGCAGACTACACATAGATTCCAGTTTATTTGCTCTTGCACTCTGCCCCAGTATGATTTCTAATTTAAATCTAAAGCATCATTTCAATAGATTTTATTTGAGTTCCTGATAATGGAAAATTTGAAATTCATTGCAAGATTGATATCTGTGAAGGTTCAACATGTCACCGTACTTTATTAATGGAGGTGATTGTTTTCAGCATCTTGCATATGAAGACGATTGAAAATCGTAGAGATAAGCAAACATCAAATAGCCCTCAGAACAAGACAATTCCTGTGCAGCTGAAACCCTAGAAAGGTTTAGGCTCGGTATGAAAATTTATCTTTGAAGGGAGGGAAGACAACTTGCAGAGTTCTCCTGCAAGCGATTCATGAGTCAAGGCCCCTGAAAGGGAAGATTGTATAAGAAGCAGCTGGCTTGATCAGCTGGATGACCTCTTGCTCATGTTTCCTTGGCTCAGATTTTGCAGTGTGCGGCAAAGGGGCAGTGCTCGCCGCTGACCTCAGAAAAAGCTGCTCACAAAGAATTAGCAGACTCTGGATCGTCAATTTCCCTATTTCAACATGACTTTGAATCTGGTGTCATCTATGGGGAATCTGTAGTGTCCAGGAACAGTGAAATCATCAAGCAGGCTCATCAGCCAATGTTGACGAATTCTCATTGGCAGCAAACCAGGAAGTAAAAAGTACTGATTAAAATTCACTTTTTAATCATAAGAAAGAAAGAAAGAAATCAATCAATCAATCAATCATTCTTGTCGTGTGGTGACCAGAACTGCATGCAGTACTCTAGCTGTGGCCGAACTAGTGTTTTATACAGTTCAAGCATGACCTCCCTGCTCTTATATTCTATGTCTCGGTTAATAAAGGCAAGTATCCTGTATGCCTTCTTAACCACCTGTCCTGAGCAGATGGGACCTCGGTTTAATATCTCATCCGAAAGACGACACCTCCAACAGTGCAGCGTTTCCTCAGCATAGCACTGGAGTGTCAGCCTAGATTTTTTGTGCTCAAGTCCCTGGAGTGGGACTTGAACCCACAACCTTCTGACTCAGAGGCAACAGTGCTACCCACTGAGCCACAGTGAGAGCAAAATAAAGGTTGGGACACACACATGGGATTAAGGTAGAAGCTGAAACAAACTTAAAAAATTAAATTAAAATTAATTTTTATTATTTTAAAAATCATAGAATGTTTAAATGATATTGTGAGGGAATGACACTCCACACTTATAAAATTAGTTTTTATGGGGCAGAGAGGTTGTTCAGCAGAAATTCTGACTTAATATGCCGTTAAAAAACTCAGTTACACCTCATTCAACAAGGCTTAACTTTTTCAATGATTTTTACAGCGAGAATAGTGAGCAAAAAGTTGAAGTTTGCGTCAAATCACTGATTCTGTGTTGATTACAGCTGTGAAGACTGCAACAGCGCATCCTGTGGAGGAGCAGGCTATCACTGACAGTAATTTCTGGATTTCCATGTCTAACTGGGCGTGTGCAGACACCAGTTGCTGTCAGTTTTACGCAGTAATGACGGCGAGTGCTGACTGTTTCGCCATTATTACAACCGCAAATTCTGGCTCCTTGTGTCTTTCAGTAACTTTTAGTGCAAATGAGCTATAATCTCACCAAGGTAAGCTGCTTTAAAATTCAAACTGTTTCTCCAGAAATTAACCGCACTGACAGACAAGAGACTGGTGCTATTATCAGCTGTGTCACTTTGTCAGTTGGGGTTAGTTTAATTTGTAGCAGGAAAACAAATGAATTCGTAATGTAGTCAGAGTGTGAAACTTCCACACTTTGGTTGTTTTAGAATCTTTTCATTGCAAGCTAAGTGAATTTTTATAGTTGTTTTTTGCTAATCAACAATCTGCATATTTTTTTGATCTTTGATGCTCATAATCAATCTGTCAGTTCTTTTGCTCAGCACTCTCACCAGGACTCTTAAAAACAGATGTGCTCTGTGAATAAACAGCAATCAATTATGGATTTGTGAACTGAATCATGGACTCTGTGATTGAATAATCTATGTGGGACGAATGATCAAGAATACAATTACCATATTTGATACAATAGTTAACGCTCTGATCCGTACGGAATAAAATACATTTCAGCTGGTTGGGACACTGAAGATTGGAAATCCCAAGTACAAACACCCATACACATTAACTATGCATATATATGTGCCAACTGAAACTTCAGAACACCCAATTGGATCTGCCACTATTTAATCAGCACAATCTCATTCTAATGTACATGCATAGGGCACAGGTGGCTAAGGGGTGAGTTGAAGAGAGTGGGGGAGGATACTTATGAGACCAATGCCAAATGAATAGAGAGTTTGGCAGAGTGTGGGCACACTGCAGCACTGGAGAAGGTTACAGAGATAGAGAGGGGTGAGGCCATGAAAGGATTTGAACACAATGATGAGAATTGTAAACTTGAGGCAATGGTGGGGGGGGGGGGGTGCGGGAACTGGGAGGCAAGGAAGGCAGTCAGGACATGACCGCTGAGATTTGGATAAGCTGAGATTTACAGAGGGTGCAGACTGGGAGGCTGGCCAGGAGAGAATTGAAATAGTCAAGTCTGGAGGTGACAAAGCCAGAGATGAGGGTTTCAGTGATAACTGGGCTGAGACGAAGACAAGCAATGTTACAGAAGTGGAAATAGACAGTCTTTGCGGTGGAGAAGATATGGGAAGATAATCCTCTCAGTGCAATCTGAGACAATGACTGAGGAGGGGGATGGAGCTGGTGATGAGGATATGGAGTCTGTGGCAGGGCTGAAGATGATGGTTTTGGTCTTGCCAATGTTTACCTGGAGGAGATTGCGGCTCACCCGAGATTGGATGTTGGACAAGCAGCCCGACATCATCATCATAGGCAGTCCCTCGAAATCGAGGAAGACTTGCTTCCACTCAAATGTGAGTTCTCAGGTGACTGTACAGTCTAATATGGGAATTACAGTCTCTGTCACAGGTGGGACAGACAATCGTTGGGAGAAAGGGTGGGTGGAGAGTCTGGTTTGCTGCACGCTCCTTCTGCTGCCTGCGTTTGGTTTCTGCATGCTCTCAGCGACGAGATTAGAGGTGCTCAGCACCCTCCCGGATGCTCTTCCTCCACTTAGGGTGGTCTTTGGCCAGGGACTCCCAGGTGTCGGTAGGGATGTTGCACTTTATCAAGGAGGCTTTGAGGGTATCCTTGAAACATTTCCTCTGCCCATCTGGGGCTCGCTTGCCATGTAGGAATTCCGAGTAGAGCGCTTGCTTTGGGAGTCTTGTGTCAGGCATGCAAACAATGTGACCCGCCCAACGGAGCTGGTCAAGTGTGGTCAGTGCTTCGATGCTGGGGACGTTGGCCTGATCGAGAACACTGACTGTTATATATGTGGACTTGTATTGACTCTGTACAGCCATCAGAGGGCTCATTCCCTGGAGTCCCAAGGGATCCCTTAATCTCTTGGGAGCACAGGTATTTAAGGAGGCTTCACAGGCTGGAGAGGCACTCTGGAGACCTGCAATAAAAGACTAAGGTCACACTTTACTTTGAGCTCACAGTGTTCAGTCTGACTCTTTCTCCATACACTACAACTGGCGACGAGATACAGATAGCGAACCCAAAGATGCAGAGAACAGTGGGCATCCTGGAGAAATTCTCAGAGGGAGATGATTGGGAAACGTTTGTGGAGCGACTCAACCAATACTTTGTAGCCAACGAGCTAGATGGGGAAGAGAGCGCTGCCAAACGAAGGGCGATCCTCCTCACTGTCGGTGGGGTACCAACGTATGGCTTCTTGAAGAATCTGCTCACTCCAGCGAAACCCACGGAGAAATCATACGACGATTTGTGCGCACTGGTCCGAGAGCATTTGAACCCGAAGGAAAGCGTTCTGATGGCGAGGTTACCGCTTCCACACCGACAAAAGGTCTGAAGGCCAGGAAGTGGCGAGTTATGTCGCCGAGCTAAGACGCCTTGCAGGACATTGCGAATTTGAAGGACATTTGGAGCACATGCTCAGAGACTTTTTCTACTTGGCATTGGCCACGAAACCATACTTCTCAAACTTTTGACTGTAGCGACCCCAACCTTGAGTAAGGCCATAGCGATAGCCCAGGCGTTGATTGACATCAGTGGCAATATGAAGGAAATCCCTCAGCACACAAGTGCTGCTACAAGTACTGTGAACAAAGTGATGTTGTTTTCGAATCATATCGTACAGGGCAGGTCACACATACCTGCAGCTGCACGTCTGCAGAGGTCTCAGAGTCCATCATCAAGGGTGATGAATGCAAGGCCATTAACACCTTGTTGGTGCTGTGGGGGTGATCATCATTTCCATTCATGTTTTTCAAAGAATATGTTTGCAAGGGCTATGGAACAATGGGACACCTCCGACGAGTGTGCAGACGAGCTGCAAAGCCTGTTAAACCTGCAAACTATCATGTTGCAGAGGAGGACAGATCCATGGAGGATCACGATGAACCAGAGCCTCAGATTGAGAAGGCAGAGGTACATGGGATGCATACATTCACCACGAATTGTCCCCGATAATGCTGCATGTTGAACTAAATGGACTCCCGGTGTCAATGGAGCGGTACACTGGCGCGAGCCAGTCCATCATGGGCAAAAAGACTTTCGAAAGGTTGTGGTGCAACAAGGCCTCAAGGCCAGTCTTAACTCCAGTTTGCACGAAACTAAGAACTTATACGAAATAACTGATTCATGTAATCGGCAATGCTACCGTAAAGGTCTCCTACGATGGAGCAGTGCACAAGCTCCCACTCTGCGTGGTACCGGGCGATGGTCCCACGCTGCTCGGCAGGAGCTGGCTGGGAAAGATATGCTGGAACTGGGACGATGTCCGAGCACTATCGCCCGCTGATGCCACTTCTTGTGCCCAGGTCTTAAACAAATTTACTTCGCTGTTTGAACCAGGCATCGGGAAATTCCAAGGAGCAAAAGTGCAAATCCACCTAATTCCGGGGGTGCGACCCATCCATCATAAGGCGAGAGCAGTACCGTACATGATGAGAGAAAGGGTAGAGATCGAGCTAGACTAGCTGCAAAGAGAGGACATAATTTCCCCGATCGAGTTCAACGAGTGGGCCAGTCCTATCGTCCCAGTCCTCAAGGGAGATAGCACCATCAGAATCTGTGGCGATTACAAAGTAACTATCAATTGTTTCTCCCTGCAGGACCAATACCCACTACCAAAAGCCGACGACCTCTTTGCAATACTAGCGAGAGGAAAGACTTTCACGAAGCTGGATCTGACTTCAGCCTACATGATGCAGGAACTGGAGGAATCATCGAAGGCTCTCACCTGCATCAACACGCACAAAGGTCTTTTTGTTTACAACAGATGCCCGTTTGGAATCCTATTGGCGGCGGCGATATTCCAGAGAAACATGGAAAGCTTACTGAAGTCAGTCCCGCACACTGTGGTCTTCCAGGACGACATCTTGGTCACAGGTTGGAACACAGTCGAGCATCTGCAGAACCTGGAGGAGGTTCTTAGTCGACTCAACTGCATGGGGCTCAGGTTAAAACGCACGAAGCATGTGATGCGTCATCATATGGCGTCGGGCGTGTATTGTAACAAGCTAATGATTTCGGGAAACTGCAACTGGTTGCTTATGCATCCAGGAGTCTGTCTGAGGCTGAGAGAGCCTACAGCATGATTAAGAAAGAAGCATTAGCGTGTATCTATGGGGTAAAGAAAATGCATCAATACCTGTTTGAGCTAAAATTCGAATTGAAAACTGACCATAAGCCATTTATATCCCTGTTTTCCGAGAGTAAATGGATAAATAACAACGCATTGGCCCGCATCCAGAGATGGGCGCTCACGTTGTCCGTATACAATTACGCCGTCCGCCACAGGTCAAGCACAGAAAACTGCGCCGATGCTCTCAGTAGGCTGCCTTTGCCCACCACGGGGGTGGAAATGGCGTAGCCCGCAGATCTAGCCATGGTTATGGAAGCATTTGAGAGTGAGCAATCACCCGTCACTGCCCGGCAGATCAAAACCTGGACAAGCCAGGACCCCTTATTATCTCTAGTCAAAAGCTGTGTGCTTCACCGGAGCTGGTCCAGTGTCCCAGTGGAAATGCAGGAAGAGATAAAGCCGTTCCAGTGGCGCAAAGATGAAATGTCTATACAGGCAGACTGCCTTCTGAGGGGCAATTAAGTAGTGGTCCCCAAGAATGGCAGAGAAACCGTCATCAATGACCTCCACAGTACCCACCCAGGCATCGTAATCATGAAAGCGATAGCCAGATCCCATGTGTGGTGGCCCGGTATCGATGCAGACTTAGAGTCCTGCGTTCACAGATGTAATACATGCTCACAGTTAAGCAATGTACCCAGGGAGGCGCTGCTAAGGTTATGGTCTTGGCCCTCCAAACCGAGGTCGAGGGTACATGTTGACTATGCAGGCCCGTTCTTGGATAAAATGTTCCTTGTGGTTGTAGAAGCGTACTCCAAGTGGATTGAATGTGAGATAATGTCAGCTAGCACGTCCGCTGCCACTACTGAAACCCTGCGGGCCACGTTTGCCACTCACGGCTTACCCGATGTCCTGGTGAGCGACAACGGGCCATGTTTTACCAGTGCTGAGTTCAAAGAATTCATGACCCGTAATGGGATCAAACATGTCACATCTGCCCCGTTTAAACCAGCATCCAATGGTCAGGCAGAGAGAGCAGTGCAAACCATCAAGCAAGGCTTGAAGAGGGTAACTGAAGGCTCACTGCAGACTCGCCTATCCCGAGTCCTGCTTAGCTACCACACGAGGCCCCACTCGCTCACTGGGATCCCACCTGCTGAATTTCTCAGGAAAAGAGCACTTAAGACAAGATTCTCGTTAGTTCACCCTGATCTGCATGAACAGGTAGAGAGCAGGCGGCTTCAACAAAGTGCATACCATGATGACGCAAATGTGTCACGCGAGATTGAAATCAATGATCCTGCATTTGTATTAAATTATGGACAAGTTCCCAAGTGGCTTCTTAGCACTGTTGTGGCCAAAGAGGGGAGCAGGGTGTTTCGGGTCACTTTTAAATGGACTCATTCACCGGAAACACTTGGACCAAATCAAACTCAGATTCACGGACTATCCTAAGCAACCCACCTTGGACCCTACCTTTTTTGATCCCCCAACATACACACCAGTGGCAACCAGCACCACGGTTGACCACGAAGCAGAACCCATCATCCATAGCAGTCCTTTAGGGCCCAACACACCAGGCAGCCCAGCAAGGCCAGCTGCACAGCAGCCTAGCGAGGGCCCAACAAATGATTCAACAACACCAGCTTTCACACCGAGATGATCAACCAGGGCAAGAAGGGCCCCAGATTGACTCACATTGTAAACAGTTACACTATTGACTTTGGTGGGGGGGGGGGAGGTGTTGGGGGGAGTGTTGTTATATATGTGGACTTGTATTTACTCTGTACAGCCACCTGAGGGCTCATCCCCTGGAGTCCCAAGGGATCCCATAATCCCTTGGGAGCACAGGTATTTAAGGAGGCTTAGATTGGAGAGGCACTTTAAAGACCTGCGATAAAAGACTAAGGTCACACTTTACTTTGAGCTCACAGTATTCAGTCTGACTCTTTCTCCATACACTACACCGACGTTGGTGCGTCTGTCCTCCCAAGGGATTTGCAGGATCTTGCGGAGACATCGTTGGTGGTATTTCTCCTGCGATTTGAGGTGTCTACTGTATATGGTCCTTGTCTCTGAGCCATACAGAGGGCGGGTATCACTACAGACAACACAGAGGCAGTGAAATGTTGAGAGAGCTGGTGGAGAGATAGAACTAGGTATCATTGGCATATATGTGGAAGCTATCCCTGTGTCTGCAAATGATGTTGCCAAGGGGCAGACTTTAAATAAGGAAGCGGGGTCCAAGGATGGATTGCCGAGACAGACAATGCAACAAAGCTGAATAGGAGGTTTATGTAACAGCACTGCTAAATCACCCTGGGTACACGGCTGTATCTCAGTTGATACGTCACAAGCATTGTAGCTGAGGCTCTCAAAGGAGGTAAAAGTGTGAAAGTTTCACACACTCTGACCATATTACTAATTAATTTACTCTCGCCACAAATTAAACTAATCCCAGCAGGTACAGACAATTGCAAGTTCTGGCAGATTGGCCATCCCTATTGAAAGCAGTTTGAAAACAAAAAAAGGAGAAAACGGTACTTAGTTATGAACAAGCTGTCTGGAGTGATGTCATCGAGCTGTCTGGCCACGGTGAGACCGAAAGCATACAAAAAGATCTGGGCAAATGAAGGAACAGCCAACAGAATGGCTAACAGTAATGTACGCCAGTGCAGAAAACATGAAAATATACATCCACAGAATTGCTGTCTCTCAGCAAAAGTGGAAAAGTGGAATGTCTAATTTTTGATCATTCACTGATCATATCCAATAATATGTAACTATTATTAACCACTTGCATGCATCTTAAGAGACATTAGCCCTGATTTTAACCTAAGCCACCATCTCTCCCCATTGACTTGAAATCAGAGTAAAATCAGACAGGGTGTGAAACAGGCAGCTGACCCAAACCTGTTCTGGTCCGATTGGGCAGTTTAGGTTTAAATCGTGACTACTTGGGGGAGAAACTTGCAAGGTTTTTGACTGCTGTTAGCATCTGCAGCGCCAGCTCGCAGAGTGAAATTTAAAGGGAGGTGCGTGTCGCCATTTTGATTTTTCTGCCGACTTACCAGCCCGGCCTCGGTGCGGGGTCAGTGCCGTGATGGTACAACCCCGCACTCCATTTCGGTGCCGGGCTGCGGCCACAACACTCTGCATCCCCGGTGGCCTAGTGTAGGCCCCTGAAAACCCTGCAGCGCTCGCAGCGCGCCCTCCCCTTTAATGGAAGGGGAGGGCCCTAGAATCTCGTCAGAGCTACGCCCGACGTTGCGCTCTACTTCCTCTCGGGGGCGACAACCCCAATTCCGCTTCCGGGGCGGGACTTCTGTGTTAGGCGCAGAATGTCCTGCCTTGCAAAAGTTACTGCCCCTAAACGGGATGATACGCAATTTTGGCCCCTTTGTTGTAAGGCAAAATATGCTCCTTTGTGAGATGAGGACAAGTTCAAGGTTCGTTCACCGTATCCAAATTAATTTTTGGGACTCTGCTTAAATATGAGAAAAATATTTCCAAACATTTACTTCTTGCTGCCCCCAAGCAAAATAGAGAGATGAACCAGTGCATTGATAGAGGACAGCACTGAGCCTAATGTGGCATTCGCACAGTGGTAGAATCAGGTAACTTGTGGCTTCGTTTATCAAGATTATGTGGTCTGTTTCAGCAAGTGTGAAAATGATGTATATCATACAAAACTCTACTGTATACTAACAACAAAATGTCCTTTATGTTCTATTACAACAACTTGTGACACCTTTAACATTGCAAAACATCCAAGCTGAGGTGCTTCACAGAAGACCATTCTTCCTGGAGCAGCAGCTGGGAGAAGAGCTAGGGGAGATGACCAAATTTACAGTCAAAGTGGGAGGTCTTGAGGAGGCTTTTAAAGGTGGAGAGCAATGCAGCAAAGAGGTAGGGACGAGGCAGAGTTCCGAAGTCTGTTGTGTGATGGCCAAAGGCTTTTCTTTTTGAAGATAAATGCAAATGAGCAAAACCATTGTGGCAGTGTGGCTGCCAGTCTAATGTCAGGAGTGATAAGATTGCACTTTACAACAAACAATGCTTCTATTTGTGGTTCCTGATAGTCATGTTCTCCTTGTTTCACTTGATCTTCAATTGCTATCTCTCAGTCTCTCATTTTTCTCCTTATGGGTTTCTTGGCCAAACTCAATTATTTTTAGGGCCTTAACTTTTAACACCTTCTGAAGTTTTTGTTACGGGTTTTCCAATTACTTGTGCTGTGTTTGTGTCGTGTTACTGTCAGGCAACTCCACTTTCTTTCTCCAACTGACAAAATCTTCCCTCATTTGTTGCCGTTGATTTTATTTCTCAACTGACTCTACAATGCTCCTTCACTGTTCCCTGCATATCTTAGGTTTCTTTCTCTATCAATCTCCCTTACCTGCCTTTCCGCTTCAGCTTCAATTGCCTCATATTACTTCTGACAAGCCTACACGTTTTATTCCATTTCCTCTGCTGTTTCTGTTCTTCTCAATATTGTAAATATTCACTATCTTCTTCAAAATTTTCAGAGCCCTTTCATTCCACTGCTCATGTCTGCATTCTTGGTTTGTACATCCAATAGATTGACAGCCAATCTTTGTTTCCCTCCTAGCTTTACAAATAATATGCAGATATAACAAACATCAACTAAGCTCTTATTGGAGATGCCTCAGCTGTCTTCCTACACAGGTTCTCGGCAGACTCTTGCTAAATCAACATACACATTGTATGCCTCCCTAACCATCATTCTTCCATGTACCAGCTCCAGACCCTTTATAGGTTTATCAGCCCAACACTGCTCGGAAAAATGGAGCAATATTATACCATTTTAGTGTCAGCTGTGGCTCAGTGGGTAGCACCCTCGCCTCTGAGTCAGAAGGTTGTGGGTTCAAGACTCACTCCAGGGATAAATCTAGGCCAACACTCCAGTGCAGTACTGAGGGAGCGCTGCACTGTTGGAGGTGCAACGTTAAACCAAGGTCCCATCTGCACTCTCAGGTGGATGTAAAAGATCCATGGCACTTTTTCGAAGAAAAGCAGGGGAGTTATCCCCAGTGTCCTGGCCAATATTTATCCCTCAATCAACATAACAAAAAAACAGATTACCTGGTCATTATCACATTGCTGTTTGTGGGAGTTGCTGTGCGCTTTTCGCACATTACAACAGTGACTACACTCCAAAAGTACTTCATTGGCTGAAATGCGCTTTGAGATGTCCCATGGTTGTGAAAGGCGCAATGTAAATCTTTCTTTCTTACAGGATTGCCAGAAGCCTCACATCTCATTCCGCTCTCCCTCTAAATTTAAAAACAAATACTAAACATTTGCATTTGTCGCTGTGAATCAAGGATAACTTGGCACCAGTTACAAGGACAAGGAGCAGCTTGATGGAGAAAGTGCCAATGGATGTTCATAGGACTTCAGCTATTTTGGGTACATAATGCACCAAATTTAAAATGACCCATGGTGGCGTGAATGTGGAAATTCATCAATTAATTGGAAATGGCTTAATTACGGTTATTATATTCTCTTTGAAATTAAATTCAGATTTCACTCTCGATGACACAGCGTTAAAATTAATTGTTTCGCTGTAGAGATGATAAATCACCTGTCACTGAGATACAGAAGATCAGATGCCACAATAAAAGGCATCTTTCAGGGACAAAGTCTTTTCCATTTTGAAGCTTTCAGGTGTTAACTATCTTGCTGAGTGTGAAAGTCCCTCAACAGCTTGTTGAAAACTACAAGGTCAGTGGTACTGAATGATGATAATGGTCAGTCGCAGCCAAAGCTGTTAAAAGCACTTCACATGCAGCTTAAGTGGCTCTATGCATAGGAACCTTGTCTCACACCTCAGTGGCTGCCAATTGAAACTTTGGTGGAGACTGACGTTCTGACCGAGCCTATGTGATGGTTGCTTTTTTGTCAATTCTTAGCACGTCTTTAGGATACAACTCTGTGAAATGGGGGGATGGGTTAAGCATTTTTATGTCACTTCCAATTGCAGTGTAGAGTAAATCTTCAATCTACTCTTCAAAACACAGAAATGAGGCTCTGTTTTTGTTTCTTTTGATAAGCTTTGGATAAGATTGTTAAGTGCTGTACACATTGTGTGCAGTGAGGATGTCTTGACTGAAATTGACATAAACTGAAAGCAAGGATGCTTGTATTAACGCTCTCCACAGCACATTCATGCACACAGATGTAATGATTAGCAATGACAGATCAGGAAGTAAGATTTGCCCATGCATGAACACTTTTGCACTTATCAAACTGCAGAACTACGTGTTAATTTCCCATCATTTGACCTGACAAAAGACATCCATACTAAGAGGGTAAATTTAAAAAGTGCTACATCAAAAAAAAGAGCTGCCATTTTACTTCAGAGTGACTATTTGTACTAATTTTTTTGTGTCTTTCTACGTATGCCGCATTGGACTCCGCCCCCTTTTGAGCATGGGCCCTCGATTGGGTTGCGCATGCGCAGTGCGACATACGAGGAAGCCAGAAGTCTGAACCAAACCATGAGCTGCTGCTGCTGGAGCTGGTTTCGCTTCTAGCTTTTTGCATTATTTGGAACATTTTTGCGGCTTTCCGAGGTAGTGAGAGAGAGAGATGGGGGTGAGGGGGGAGAGAGAGAGAGACGGGGGGGGGGAGGGGGAGAGAGCGATAGATGGGGGGTGGGGAAGGGAGAGAGAGAGAGATGGGGGTGAGCGGGGAGAGAGAGAGAGCCGGGGGGGGGGGGAGGGGAGAGAGAGAGAGATGGGAGTTGGAGAGGGGAGAGAGAGAGAGAGAGATAGATGGGGGGTGGGGAGGGGAGAGAGAGAGATATGGGAGGGAGAGAGGGGATGGGGAGGGGAGAGAGAGAGAGAGATGGGGGAGGGAGAGAGAGAGATAGATGGGGAGAGGGGAGAGAGAGAGAGAGAGAGAGAGAGATGGGGAGGGGGGAGAGAGAGAGAGAGATGGGGGAGAGAGAGAGAGATGGGGTAGGGGGAGAGAGAGAGACTAGAGGGGGAGGGGAGAGAGAGATAGATGGGGGGGAGGGGAGAGAGAGCGAGAGAGAGAGACAGGGGTAGGGGAGAGAGAGAGATTAGAGGGGGAAGGGGGAGATAGAGAGAGATAGAGGGAGGGGGGAGAGAGAGACAGGGACGGGATAGGGGGAGAGAAAGAGATGGGGGAAGAGAGAGAGAGGGGGAGGAGGGAAGGGGAAGGGAGAGAGAGCAAGAGACGGGGGGCGAGAGAGCGAGACAGGTGGGAGTGGAGGAGAGAGAGATGGGGGAGAGAGCGAGAGAGAGAGAGAGATGGGGGAGAGAGCGAGAGAGCGAGCGAGGGGGAGAGAGAGCGAGCGAGGGGGAGAGAAAGAGAGAGGAGGGCAGAGAGAGGAGGGGGAGAGAGGAGGGGGAGAGAGAGTGAAGAGTGGGGGAGAGAGAGCGGGGAGGGAGGAGAGAAAGAGAGAAGGAGGAGAGAGATACCGATTGGGGGGAGAGGGGGGAAATGAGAGAGGGGATCGGAGGGGAGAGAGGGAACAGGGAAAATGGATCTCATTCTTGGAACTTTGGCTGGAGAGACATGTCCTTGGGCTGGGGGAGGGTGGGGGGAGGTGTGGCTCTTTCATCTCTGGGGTCTGAAGTCAAAATGGCTCGAATTGCATTCAGAACTTGGGAATATTCCAATTAAATATTCCAGAGAAACCTCTGGGTGTGGCTTATCCTTCAAGGGGATCAATCAGCAATCAGGACATGTGATCATGGAGAGCCAATCAGAGCATTTTCTAGTGCAAATAGCTATGTCCATTTTGCTTCCTCCATCATTTATCTCACCACTCTTTAGTGTCGTGATTGGAAAAGACAAAACTCTTGGAGCTCTGAAAAGGCTGCCCTCTTAGTCTCAATTGTCAGGTCGTTAGCAGAAAACTTCAGAACAAACAGCTTTTGAAAAAAAAAAATCCAATTATGTTTGAAATTTCTGGAACCTTCGCCAGTCCCAAGTCATTGTATCTAGCGGGGCTGTCCAAGTCGTTATGATGTTTCCACTTATTTTTTTTCCAAAATCTCAATCTCCACAAGGCCCCCCCGCCCCCCGATCAGCGGAGTTTGTGTTTGACCCAACAGCCCAAATCCTTTTGATTGATCTCGACTCCAACTGTCTATCTTTCACCATATCTCTGAATCGCTCTTTCTGCAGAAGTTTGTCTTTTGCACTCACTTGTACTTCCTGCTTCAATCTCCTTCCCTGAAAACGTCTTCCATATGGCTTTTGCATGCGTTAGTTCTCCCTGGATTCCACATGACAATCCCAATTTACCTATCTCTGCTGCCTGGTTACAGGGTGGTCTCACTATGGGAACCCGCATGGGTCCTAGCTATGCCTTCCTTTTCATGGAATATGTGGAACATTCTTTGTTCCTGTCCTACTTAGGACCCCTCCCTCATCTCTTTTTCTGGTACTTTGATGACTGCATCGGTGCCGCTTCCTGCTCTCGCCCCAAACTGGAAAATGTAATCAACTTTGACTTAAATTTCCATCCCTCCCTCGCCTTCACATCATCCATCTCCGATTCTTTCCTTCCCTTCCTCGACTTCTCTATCACCATTTCTGGGGGTAGGCTGTCAAACAATGTCTACTATAAGCCCACTGACTCCCATAGCTACCTTGATTGCACTTCCTCTCATCCAGCTTCCAGTTCCATTCTCCCAGTTTCTCCATCTTGATCGCATCTGTTCTGATGACGCCACCTTCCACACATCTTCCCTTAACCTCAACCGAGGATTTCCCTCCACCGTGTTTGACATGGCCCTCAACCGTGTCCGTTTCATTTCCCACACTTCTGCTCTCATCCCTTCTCCTCCCTCCCAGAACCACGATTGAGTTCCCTATGTATTCACCTTCCACCCCACCAGCCTCCACATTCAACGGATCATCCTCTAGACACCTGTGGAATTTTCTCCCAGACAGTGTCACTACCTGGAACTCTGCAATAGCTTAGAGTGGCTGTAACATCATGGAAAACTGTTCACTATCATTCAGTGCAGCGACAGGAATATCATGATCATCATACTGACAACAGTGTGTGTAGATCAGCGTGACTGGAGGAAAATGCAGCTCATCCAAATCTAGGTATTGCACAAGCAATCTGACAACACAGCGGCAGTGGACAGGATGAGAGAAGTGGTGGAAAGGTAGAGCTGGCTGTCATCAGCATGCACATGGAAGCCAACCCCATGTTTGCGGATGATGTCGCCAAGGGACAACACATAGGTGAGGAAGAAGAGGGCACCAGTGACAGATTCTTGGGGAACTCCAGAGCGAACGGTGTGGGGGCTGGAAGAGAAGCCATTACTGGACATGCCATGGCTACGATCGGATAGGTAAGGATGGAACCAACCAAGGGCAATCCCCACGAGCTGGCCCAGGGAGGAGAAAAACGCGGTCAATATTGCCAAAGGCTGAAAAGAAGTCAAGAAGGATGAGGAGAGATAAGGCACAGTCACACAGGCTGTCACTTGTGACTTTGGTTAGGGTCATTTCAGTGCTTTGTGCAAGGACAGAAATACTCTAAAAGGTATCTAACCAGTACATTAAACAGTAATAACAACTCTTGCATTTGTATTTTTTCCCTCTACTAAATTAACCCAGTACCTTCTTTGTCTTTCTTTTTGCAGTCATATACTGGATTGATGACTTCAACATGATCTTCCCAAAAATTCCCAAATCAGCACATGCCTGCATTATTGCTTTCTCACATTATTTTGGTTCCTTAATCCTATGTCAGCTAAATTACAGAAGATAAGAAGTTGTAAAAGAGTTGTAAAATAAACAATTTTTGATTTAGGTACAGCGCTTGATAATGTCTTTTGTGAATCTTAAAACAATGAGCTGATTTCATTAAACTTATTTTCCTGACAAACATCTCGCTTTACTTTGCTTCTATATGACCTTAGCAACTTCATCCCTTGCTTTAATTTTTCAACTTCAACAATACATCTTGAGCTCCTTCCCCTTTGTCCCATTTGGCAAAATTCAGTACTTTCTGGAGATTCAGCTACTTTCTCCTCATTCTTTGCTTTATTGAGGAGAAGCTGTTTCTCAGTTCTACTCCTCACTTCCAAGCTTCATTTTCTCCAGGCAATCTTCTCCCTAGCTTTCTTTCATTCTTCAGCCAACTAACTAATACCTCACCTCCTCAGTGGAGCACGTGCGCCTCAGAATATTGACCTCTGACCTCAGGTCCCACTGGCTGCCCCTGTCCACTTTTGATTGGTAGTTAATATATCAAATCACAGACACAGATTGCTCCAGGTCGTGCTAATATTTTCACTATTATGTTATGAAAGCTGCAATTTCTAATATTTCTTTAGAGTAACTGCATTTTCTTTCTTTCTTGCCATTCTACATTGAACCTAAACTCAGCAATGTTAAAATCTTCCATTTATCCAGTGCCTTTTACATAACAAAAGTGCCCTGAGAGACTTCACAATTCAGGGGAAGAAGATGGAAAAAGATTATTGAAGTTGTGAGGAATTAAGCCGGATGGGAGGGCTTTTGAGAGAGTCAGAGTGTGAAGGCTCTACTACCTGGTAGACCACGGTGGGCAGATCGGCAATAAGAGGCTGCACAATGGACTAGCTTTGGATAAGCAGGAACAACTAACTGACGGAGGTATTAGTGATAGAAGGGGCAAAGCTGTGAGGTGATTTTTAGATAAGGATATTGTTATGTATGTAATAACGCGATAGACTGAATACTGTAAACTAACACAGGTACAAACCTGGCTCTGCTTTATTAGAGCCCAAAGTGATTACATTACATAATGGCTTGCCTTTTATACCTGGGCCGCACACACGTGCATACAGCCCAATGACCTCCGACAGTGGTGTCACCTGGTGGCTAGTAACTCCGAGCATACATACTAATATCTTCAAGGGGGATATTGTCATGTAACAGTCTTTTTACAAGTTGAGACGGTCCGGGGCTTTCCGCTCCCGAGTTGAACGTCTCAGTTCAACTCCAGCCTTGGGCGAGCGTTCTGAGTCTGCTATGACTGGGGGCTGGGTAACGGATCTGATGGGAGTGGCAATGACCACGTCAGGGATTGAAAGTCCAGATTCATTGATGACAGCGGAGTCCTCTGATGACTGAGGGTAGATTGATTGGTCACTGTGTCTTCCTCAGATTGTTCCGGTTCATCCGTGTGCCGCAGATTTATCTGATCAACATGTTTCCTGCATGTTTGCCCATTCTTGAGCTTAACAATAAACATTCTGTTACTCTCCTTGGCCATAACAGTACCGGCAATCCACTTGGGACCTTGACCATAATTTAGTACATACGCAGGATCGTTAACAGAAATGTCACGTGACGCAGCAGCGCAATCATGATACCACTGCTGCTGACTTTGACGTCTGTATTCAACATGATCATTCAAGTCAGGGCGGACAAGAGAGAGCTTGGTCTTGAGACCTCTCTTCATCAATAGTTCAGCAGGGGTGACCCTGGTAAATAGTGTGGGGTCTTGTCCTGTAACTAAGCAATATACATGACAAGCGAGTCTGCAGTGAACCTTGAGTTATACGTTTCATACTCTGCTTGATGGTTTGGACAGCACGCTCTGCTTGACCATTAGATGCGGGTTTGAATGGTGCTGACCATGTTTGGTACTATTGAGTTTCATAGTGAAGCAAGATCCGTTGTCGCTTACAACGATGTCGGGCAGACCATGAGTGGCAAACATGACATGAAGGCTCTAAATGGTAGCTGTGGATGTGCTGGGTGACATGATCTTAGAATCTTAGAAACATAGAATATAGGTGCAGGAGTAGGCCATTCGGCCCTTTGAGCCTTCACCACCATTCAATAAGATCATGGCTGATCATTCACCTCAGTACCCCTTTCCTGCTTTCTCTCCATACCCTTTGATCTTTTTAGCCGTAAGTGTCATTTCCAACTCCTTCTTGAATATATCTCACGAACTGGCATCAACAACTCTCTGCGGAAGAGAATTCCACAGGTTGACAACTCTCTGAGTGAAGAAGTTTCTCCTCATCTTGGTCCTAAATGGCTTATCCCTTATCCTTAGACTGTGACCCCCTAGTTCTGGCCTCGCCCAACAGCGGGAAAATTCTTCCTGCATCTAACCTGTCCAGTCCCGTCAGAATTTTATATGTTTCTATGAGATCCCCTCTCATCCTTCTAAACTCCAGTGAATACAGGCCCAGTCGATCCAGTCTCTCCTCATATGTCAGTCCTGCCATCCCAGGAATCAGTCTGGTGAACCTTCGCTGCACTCCCTCAATAGCAAGAACGTCCTTCCTCAGATTAGGAGACCAAAACTGAACACAATATTCCAGATGAGGCCTCACCAAGGCCCTGTACAACTGCAGTAAGACCTCCCTGCTCCTATACTCAAATCCTCTCGCTATGAAGGTCAACATGCCATTTGCCTTCTTCACCGCCTGCTGTACCTGCATGCCAACCTTCAATGGCTGATGAACCATGACATCCAGATCTCGTTGCACCTCCCTTTTCCTAATCTGCCGCCATTCAGATAATATTCTACCTTTGTGTTTTTGCCATCAAAGTGGATAACCTCACATTTATCCACATTATACTGCATCTGCCATGCATTTGCCCACACACCTAACCTGTCCAAGTCACCCTGCAGCCTCTTAACATCCTCCTCACAGCTGACACCGCCACCCAGCTTAGTGTCATCTGCAAACTTGGCGATATTACTCTCAATTCCTTCATCTGAATCATTAATGTATATTGTAAATAGCTGGGGTCCCAGCACCAAGCCCAACGGCACCCCATTAGTCACTGCCTGCCATTCTGAAAAGGACCCGTTTATCCCGACTCTCTGCTTCCTGTCTACCAACCAGTTCTCTATCCACATCAATACATTACCCCCAATACCATGTGCTTTAATTTTGCACACCAATCTCTTGTGTGGGACCTTGTCAAAATCCTTTTGAAAATCCAAATACACCATATCCACTGGTTCTCCCTTGTCTACTCTACTAGTTACATCCTCAAAAAATTCTAGAAGATTTGTCAAGCATGATTTCCCTTTCATAAATCCATGCTGACTTGGACCGATCCTGTCACTGCTTTCCAAATGCGCTGCTATTTCATCCTTAATAATTGATTTCAACATTTTCCCCACTACTGATGTCTGGCTAACCAGTCTATAATTACCCGCTTCCTCTCTCCCTCCCTTTTCTAAAAAGTAGCATTACATTAGCTACCCTCCAGTCCATAGGAACTGATCCAGAGTCGATAGATTGTTGGAAAATGATCACCAATGCATCCACTATTTCTCAGGCCACTTCCTTAAGTACTCTGGGATGCAGACTATCAGGCCCTGGGGATTTATTGGCCTTAAATCCCATCAATTTCCCTAACACAATTTCCTGACTAATAAGGATTTCCTTCAGTTCCTCCTTCTCGCTAGACCCTCTGTCCCCTAGTATTTCCGGAAGGTTATTTGTGTCTTCCTTCGTGAAGACAGAACCAAAGTATTTGTTCAATTGGTCTGCCATTTCTTTGTTCTCCATTATAAATTCACCTGACTATATATACACTCACCCCATTATATATACACTCTATCCACTTGGAATATGCATCCACCACAACTAAAAACATCTTTCCCAGGAAGGGACCTGCAAAGTCACTGTGGGTCCTGGACCATGCTTTAGATGGCCACGACCACAGACTCAGCAGCGATTCTGCTGGTGCTTTACTTAGCTGCATGCAAGTGTTGCACTGATGCACACATGATTCCAGATCAGAGTCAATTCCAGGCCACCATACATGAGACCTGGCAATGGCTTTCATCATGACAATACCAGGATGAGTGCTATGTAGATCATGTACAAATTTCTCTCAGCCTTTCTTAGGCATAACAACACGATTACCCCACAGTAAACAATCTGACTGAATGGATAGTTCGTCTTTGCGATGGTTGTAAGGTTTGGTCTCATCACACATTTGCTTGGGTATGGCAGACCAATCACCACTACGGACACAACGTTTCACAACCGATAATATCGGGTCCTGGCTGATCCAGTTCTTAACTTGTTAAGCCGTGACAGGGATTCCTTCACTTTCAAAAGCATCCATAACTAACAGCAGGTCTGCAGGTTGTGGTGTCTCCACCTCCGGTGTGGGCAACGGAAGATGGCTCAGTGCATCGGCACAATTCTTAGTGCCAAGTCTATGGTGAATGACATAATCATAGGCAGACAATGTCAGCACCCACCTCTGGATGCGGGATGATGCTTGGTATTGATATTTCATTGTTTTCGGAAAACAAAGGCTTTGTTATCTGTTTCTAGTTCAAACCAAAGTCCAAACAGGTACTGAGGCATATTTTTAACACCATACACATAGGCTAAAGCTTCTTTTTCTACCTTTGACAGACTTTTAGAAGCATACACAACAGGTTGTAGTTTACCCGATTCATTAGCTTTTGGAGCACGCAATCATCACAGGCCAATACTAAATGTTTACATGGATCATAATGTACCAACAGCTTGTTAGAGCAAAGCAGATTAGTAGCTTTCTCAAAAGCTCTACCAAACCAACTTGTCGCCTTTTCTTAGCAGCATGTGCAGTGGCTCTAATGAACTGCTCAATCTTGGTAGGAAATTACCGAAGTAGACCAAGGAACGAATGCAGCTCCGTCACATTCTGAGGCTTGGGTGCATTTTTGATGGCCTTGGTTTTCGAGTCCGTAGGCCTGATGCCGTCAGCATCAATTTTCCTCGCCAGGAATTCGGCTTCCGGTGCCATGAAGATGTACTTCGAACATTTCAGTCTGAGTCCTATTTTGTCCAGATGATGTAGAACCTCTTCCAGGTTGTTCAGATGTTCGGCAGTGTCACGACCTGTGACCAGGATGTCATCTTGGAACATGACAGTTCTAGGGACGGACATCAGTAAACTCTCCATGTTCCTCTGAAATATGGCTGCAGCCGAGGGAATTCCGAAAGGACACCTGTTATCGATAAACAGTCCTTTATGAGTGTTGATGCACATAAGTTTCTTTGAAATCTCGACCAGCTCCTGTGTCATGTAGGCCGACATCAGATCCAGTTTAGTGAACGACTTCGCCCGGCTAGCATTACAAACAGATCATCAGCCTTCGGTAACGGGTATTGATCCTGTTTCGAAAATCGGTTGATTGTAACCTTGTAGTCTCCACAAATTCTGACAGTGCCATCACTCTTCAATACAGGAATAATGGGGCTGGCCCATTCGTTAAATTCGACCAGTGATATGACCACTTTAAGCTGGCATCTGTCCAGTTCGATTTCGACCTTCTCATTCATCATGTATGGAATCGCCCGAGCTTTATGATGGATGGGTCTTGCATCCAAGTCCACGTGGATTTGTACCTTGGCTCCTGTGAAATTGCCGATGCCTGGTTCAAACAGTGAGGGGAACTTGCTCAGCACATGAGCACATGGAGTATCATCCGACGACAACAATGCTTTGATATCGTTCCAATTCCATTTGATTTTTTCTAGCCAATTCCTAATGAACAGCGTTGCACCATTGTCTGGAACAATCCATAATGGTAAATCATGAACCGAACCATCATACGACACGTTGACTACTGCACTGCCAATCGCTGTTATGAGTTCTTTAGTGTACGTACGCAACTTGGCATTGACTGGACTCAGCTAAGGCCTCACAGCCTTAGTATCCCACAGCTTGTCGAATGTCCTCTGGTTCATTATTGATTGACTCGCACCCGTGTCCCATTCCATCGGTACCGGCACACCATTAAGTTTCACATTAATCATTATCGATTGACACTTTGTCAGGAACGAATACAGTCCATATACTTTCTCCTCTGGTATCTCAGATTGCATATCCAGATCCGCGTTATACTGGTCATCATCCTCCACATGGTGTGTCGCAGCACGCTTGCTCAGTTGCGGACACATGCACTGGAGATGCCTCAGTCTCGAACAGCCTTTACAAATGTACTGTTTAAACCGACACTGATGAGGCTGATGATTGCCCCCACAACGCCAACACGGTGATATCGGATTCATTCCCTTTGGCGGACTTTGGGCAGCCATAGGTTTCGCATATGCAGTCGAGTAGGCCCTGCCATATGCAGTTGTGCCAAACGACGATCCAATCTTGTTTACAGTACTTGCCGAGTTTAGATTTTTCGATGATATCTGCTTTAAGTTTCTGTCCGTCGTTATGCATGCCTGGGCAATCGTGATTGCCTTGCTCAAATCCAGCATCTCCGCCACCAGTAGCTTACGCAGGATCACCTCGTGGTTGATGCCACTTACAAAGAAGTCCCACAGCTTATCTCCCAATGCGTTTTCAAACTTACACGGTCCAGCTAGATGTCTTAGGTTGGCAATGAATTCCGACACATACTGGCCCTCAGAACGAATGTGCTTGTAGAATCGATATCGTGAGATGATGATGCCTTCTTCTGGTTTGAGATGGTCACGTACCAGTGCACACAATTTCTCATAGTCCTTGTTCATTGGACTTGCAAGCGAGAGAAGATTCTTTATGAGTCCAAAGCCATGAGGAAGACCGCCCTGCGCCTAACTGCATCAGTGGATTCCTCCATTTTTTTGGCCACGAAGTACTGGTCCAGGCGAACTACAAAATCTGCCCAGTCCTCTCCCTCCACGACTCTCTCCAGAATTCCAATTGTGCTCATTTTTGCATGCGAAGGTTCTTAAGTTACCTCATCATTAAATGTTATGTATGTAATAACTCTATAGACTGAATACTGTAAACTAACACAGATACAAACCTGGCTCTACATTATTAGGGCAAAAAGTGATTACATTACATGATGGCTTACCTTTTATATCTGGGCCGCACACATGTGCGTACAGCCCACTGATCTCCGACTGTGGTGCAACCTGGTGGCTAGTAACCCCAAGCATACATACATGACAGATATAGGGCTCAATTTTCCCCAATGGCATTTTTTGGCGTATTTGAAGAGTTATGGCCAATTCTTTTGGCGCCCGACTACGCCGAAAAAAGTTGAAAGTTTCCCCGTTTTAACTTGTGAATGTGGCCCGGTGCATATTGTCCTTAAGCTCTGTGGGTGGAGCCTAAGATGTGTGCCAAAAAGATCGGGTTGCCAGGGTAACGAGGGACACGCTGCGGGCTGAGGCTGGAATGTGAAACATACAAGACATTCTGGCCAGCTCACAGGAACCTGCGCAAGCACCTTGCATATTGTAGCTATTTAAGGCAGCAGCTTACCAACATGAAAATATTAAAGAGTTTTTGTGCCAAATGTCTATCCTGTAAACTCTATGAATTGGAAAGGCTCCCCTAACCCCCTTGCCTGAGCCGGTGCCGCTCCTAGCCCAGGCCGAAAGGCCTCCCTCCCCGCCGGAGCTGGTGCCCGATGCTGCTCCTAGCCCTGACTGAATGCCCTCACCCCCCCTCTCTCTCTGCCACTGCTGTCCCGGCCGTGGAACTGGATCTTCTGCGCTGCTTCTCTCACCTGTGCTGATTTTGTTAACTGCCCAGAAGGTTTTTCCAGAGTGGTCACATACGGCGTCTTAACAAAGATCTGAGCTGGACAAACTTGCTTAAATGGCCAGAATTGGCGCAGACAATGAGGTAAAAAAATTGTAGCCTAAAAAAATCATACCTAAGTGAATTATGCTGGCGCAGAAACTTTGGGGAAACTTGGAGATTTTTAATTTACTCAAATTAAAATAGTGCACGCCAAAAAAATGGCGCAGATAATTGGGGAAAATATAGCCCCATAGAATTTAAAGTTAACATGCTGAGGGTTAGGGAGCAAGTGGAGATAGGCAAGGACAGAGGTTATAGGTGAGTGGAATGTGTGAGATAGGAAACAGGGAGAAGAGTTCAAAATGATTTGAAGTTTGCGTTGGATGGCATTTGGGAGACCAGTGAGATGGTTATTGGAGAAATGGAGTGTTGTGGGAAAGACAAAAAGAAGGAATTACATTGATACAGTGTTTTACAACCTCAGAACATCCCAAAACATTTTTACAGCCAATGAAGGACTTTTGAAATACAGTCACTATTGTAATGTAGGCAACATCATGAATAAGGTTTTCAGCAACAATGGAGCTGAGGTCGGGATGGACAATATTTCAGAGGTGGAAGTAGGAGATCTCGTGAAGAACTGATTTCGGATTTGGAGTTCATCTCAGGGCTGAGTAGAACATCATGGCTACCTGTCGTTAGGTTAAGCTTGAATGAACATCCAACGAGGGGATGGGATCACAGGCTAGCCCACAAGGCTTTTGGCAAGGGCTGAACAGGATGGTTTAATCTTGCCAACATTGAGCTGCGGAAAGTTCTGGATCATCCACAACCTGATTTCAAACCAGCAGTGGGCAGTAGAGCCACAGGCACTGGTGGAGAATTAAAACTGGGTATCAATCCCGTAGATCTGAAAGCTGACCCCAAGTTTATGAATAATGTTGCCAAGGGGCAACATATAATTGAGGAACAAGAGGAGGCCAAGAATGGAACCTTGCAGGTCACATGAGGTGACCAGAGTGACACCAGAGCTGAAAGAGTTAAATGATCAGGACAGTCACAAAATCTGGCTTGTCTTCCATCACCCTCATGTTTAGAAGAGTGATCTAATCAAAGTGTTCAAAATGATAAAGGGATTTAATGGGATAGATACAAAGAATCTATTTGCTTTGCTGAGGGAATCGAGCACAAGGGGACACAATCTTAAAAATTAGAGTTAAGCCATTTAAGAGTTCAATCGAGAAGCACTTTTTCACACAAAGGTTAGTGGAAATCTGGAACCCCAACCCCCAAAAGTTTGTAGATGCTGGGTCAATTTAAATTTTCAAAACAGAGATCGATAGATTTTTATTGGGAAGGGTATCAAAGGATGTGGAACAAGGGCGGGTAAATGGAGTTGAGGTATAGATCGGCCATGATATATTAGAATGCCAAAACAGGTGCTGAATGGCCTATTTCTGTTCCTATGACTGTACGAGAAGAGGTCAATGCAAGAGCTGGCTTCAGCGAGACTGGTAGCAAAGCAACTATGTGAGGGTAATATCATGGAGGAGAATGGTGTTGTTGACCATCTTGCATGTCACAAAGATAAAGGAGGGATAACACATTATGGCCATAGATGCACCGACTGCCATTGGTCACTTAGAATCATAGGATCATAGAATGGTTACAGCACAGAAGGAAGTCATTCGGCCCGTCGAGCCTGTGCCGGCTTTCTGCAAGAGCACTTCAGCCAGTCCCACTCCCCTGCCCTTTCCCTGTAGCCCTGCAAATTTTTTTCCTTCAGGTACTTATCCAATTCCCTTTTGAAAGCCACGATTGAATCTGCCTCCACCACCCTTTCAGGCAGTGCATTCCAGATCCTAACCACTCGCTGCGTAAAAATGTTTTTCCTCATGTCGCCTTTGGTTCTTTTGCCAATCACCTTAAATCTGTGTCCTCTGGTTCTCGACACTTCCACCAATGGGAACAGTTTCTCTCTATCTATTCTGTCCAGACCCCTCATGATTTTGAACACCTCTATCAAATCTCCTCTCAACCTTCAAGAAGGGCAGTTGTCATTAAAAGAAGGAAATGTAGAGAACAGGTTTGTTTTGGAATGAACATTTGACCCTTAGGCTGATGGAAACTCAGCTTGTATGATAAGCACAAACAACACATTTGTCGACTGCTAAGAAAGACGGAAAACAGTAAAAGGTACACAGTACCAGCAACAAACCACAGACTTCTGTCTCCTGCAAGTTAGAAACAAAAAATTGACATAAAACAGAAAAGGTCACGACTCGCAACACATCAGGGAAAAAAAAAGATTTTCTTAAAAGGCTATCAATCAGGCTCGGCTCAAAACTGTATGAAAGGAAAAGGACTGTGCTATTGGCAGGAGAGTCAACATGAAGAAGACAAGGATCGCTTCGGGCCGCGGATTTTAAAGTTTTATCACAAGAGGTTTCCAGTAGTTGACAGGTCAAAAGATTTAGAATGGAGGGCAACATAACATTTTTTACAGGCAGACGGGGGCCTCATCAGTAGTTAAAAGTCAGCATCCGATGGCGTCATTTAGATCCCGACGTGATTTTAAGTACCGGATGTGGCAGTGACAGCCAGTACCATTGCCAGCAGTAAAATCTGGGAGGGGCCGGATCGGATCCAGCAGAGAAATCAGGGGGAGGGCATCGCATCCAGCAGGAATATACTCTGTCTTGAATATATTCAACGACTGAGCCTCCACAGCCCTCTGGGGTAGAGAATTCCAAAGATTCACCACCCTCTGAGTGAAGAAACTTCTCCTCATCTCAGTACGAAATGGCCGACCCCTTATTCTGAGAAGTAACCCCAAAGACAGAGTGAGGATCAAATCATACTGAGTATTGAGTAAGCCACTTTGATCAAAATAGTGACAAGACTCTGTAAAACAGAAACTGGATTAAACTGAGAGAAAAGAACGAGTAGATCACTACCTACTGCAGTCATTGTAACGGTGGCAGATGCGAACATCAAATACGTATGAATTATTTTTAATAAAACAAGCTGAACCTGATATTTAGATTTAACAGTGCTGCAATTATAACCAAATAGTCAAATGAAACTGAATTTGCTCTATATTGTTGTGTAATGTTGAACATCGAGCATCTGCTGAATGGAGTTAGTCATCATATTACAACTGCAGTCAAATCAAGATGCTACTATTGTGCAATGGAACATTGTAAAGCCACAGATTTTCTCAGCGAGAGCGATTTTATAACGGGTGAGTGAATGTCACACTGGATCTTACAATTTCCATTAACAACAGCATACAATCTGAAAGGAAAAACCAAAGAGGCATTCTTTTCATTTAAAACAGTGTGGGGTGGAAATTCAGTCTGTTGCTGTTTCTGTTCGTGCCTTGGAGAGGCGGTAATGGCAGCGGTATTAATTCCCGGGCAGGCGGCCAGCTTCCAGCGCCCCGCCGGGACATTCGATGCCGGTTTTGCAGGGGCGCGGAGCAGTACCGCCCGGGACAGGCGAGCCGGTTGCGATACTGTTCGGAAATTTGTTTTCTGGGGGCCCGTAGCACGCCCTTAGTGGGACGGCCTGGTAAAGCAGGCAGTCCGAGCTGTTCCGAGGGAAGGAGTCATCGTCATCATGGCAGTCCCTCGGAATCGAGGAAGACTTGTTTCCACTCTTAAAATGAGTCCTTCGGTGGCTGAACAGTTTCATACGAGAGCCACAGTCCCTGTCACAGGTGGGACAGATAGTCGTTGAGGGTAAAGGAGGGTGGGGCAGATTTGCCGCACACTCTTTCCACTGCCTGCGCTTGATTTCTGCATGCTCTCGGCAATAAGACTCAAGGTGCTCAGCGCCCTCCCGGATGCACTGCCTCCACTTAGGGCGGTCTTTGGCCAGGGACTCCCAGGTCTCGGTGGGGATGTTGCACTTTATCAGGGAGGCTTTGAGGGCATCCTTGTAACTTTTCCTCTGCCCACTTTTGCCTCGTTTTCCGTGAAGGAGTTCCGAGTAGAGCGCTTGCTTTGGGAGTCTTGTGTCTGGCATGCGGACAATGTAGCCTGCCCAGCAGAGCTGACCAAGTGTGGTCAGTGCTTCAATTCTGGGGATGTTGGCCTGGTCGAGGACGCTGATGTTGGTGCGTCTGTCCTCCCAGGGGTTTTGTTGGATCTTGCGGAGACATTATTGGTGGCATTTCTCCAGCGACTTGAGGTGAATAACCGAGGTAAGTGTGATTGCTTTGTTTTGTGATTTATGTTTGTGTGTGGTGAGCAAGGTATTAGCAATGTTTTTTGTGTTTTTTTTGATGATTATTTTTTTCCCCACAGGGAAGCCTTAGTTCGGGATTTTCAGTTGCTCAGCCGGACTAGCTCCCAAAGAGAAGTGTGGAACACCTCCCTTAGCGCTTCGCTACATACTCAGGACTCAGCTGATGAATTTTGTGGCAGCAAACGCAAACCATTTCCTGGTGCAAAATTTAGCACCCTAATTAGCCTCCAACCGAATTTCCACCTCAAAATCTTGCAATAGTATAACATCGAAAATTACCTGCAGGCAACATTAAACAGGAGAAGAAAGCTGACCCTAGTGGGATACACCACAACCATTCATCCCCTCCATGGATCACTGGCTTGAGGCCTATCCTGCATCACGTTCCCTTGGTGGTTGCTGCCTTCGTTTTTAATAGACCCTCCAGCCATCCAACTGTGCGGAAATGTGATTGTAATCATTATTTTATTAAAAATGTTCGTGCAGAAAGTCCTGTTAGCCTGACATATTTTGCACTCGTAGCTCTTTTTATCATTTCTTGTACTCCATTTTTTTCCTTGTTTTCTACACCTCATACGTACCTCCAATGCAACTGGAATTTAAAAATGAGCCATCACATGCTGAGAATTCACTTTTGTTTATTCCACTGCCAACCAAATGTTTCCATGCGATTCTTTATTGTATTGCATCACACAATGATTAATTTATCAAGAGATATTACGGATAGGTATCAAATGAGATAGTCAAACATTCCATGTGACCTACTGGCTTCTGTGTTGATAGAAACATAGAAACATAGAAATTTACAGCGCAGAAGGAGGCCATTTCGGCCCATCGTGTCCGTGCCGGCCGACAAAGAGCTGCACGGCCCTTGTTCAACAGCCCTAAAGGTTACATATAACCTATGAACAATGACGGAAAGGCAAAGAGCACCCAGCCCAACCAGTCTACCCCACACAACTGCGACACCCCTTATACTGAAAACATTCTACACTCCACCCCAAACTGAGCCATGTGATCTCCTGGGAGAGGCAAAAATCAGATAAAAACCCAGGCCAATTTAGGGAGAAAAAATCTGGGAAAATTCCTCTCCGACCCATCCAGGTGATCGAAACTAGTCCAGATCATCACCCTGGCCATATTCTATTCCCTGCAGTACTTACCATTATATCTGCGCCATCCAACAAAAGGTCATCCAGTCTAATCCCAATTACCAGCTCTAGGTTACTGCAAGTTACTGCACTTCAAGTGCCCATCCAACCATCTCTTAAAAGTGGTGAGGGTTTTTGCATCCTCCACTCTTCCAGGCAGCGTGTTCCAGACCCCACAAGCCTCTGTGTAAAGAATCCCCCCCCCCTCAAATCCCCTCTAAACCTTCCACCAATCACCTTAAAACTATATCCCCTCATAATAGACCCCTCCGCCAATGAAAATAGACCCTTACTATCTACTATGTCCAGGCCCCTCAATATTTTGTACAACTGAATGAGGTCTCCTCTCAACCTCTTCCGTTCCAATGAGAACAAACCCAGCCTATCCAATCTGTCCTTATAATTAAGATTCGCCATTCTAGGCAGCATGCTAGTAAATCTCCTCTGCAACCTCTCTGGTGCAATCATGTCCTTCCTATAATACGACGACCAGAACTGCACGCAGTACTCCAGCTGTGGCCTAACCAAAGTATTATACAATTTAAGCATAACCTCCCTGCTCTTATATTCTATGCGTCAGCCAATAAATGCAAGCATTCCATATGCCTTCTTAAGCACCTTATCCACCTGGCCTGCTACTTTTAGGGATCTGTGGACAAGCACTCCAAGGTCCCTTTGTTCATCTACACTATTAAGTGGCCTACCGCTTAATGTGTATACCCTTTCCTTATTAGCCCTCTCAAAGTGCATCACCTCACACTTCTCTGAATTAAATTTCATTTGCCACTGCTCTGCCCACCTGACCAGTAGATTGATATTCTCCTACAGCCCATGACTTTCCTCTTCATTATCAACCAAACAGCCAATTTTACTGTCGTCTGCAAACTTCTTAATCATACTTCCTATAGTCAAATCTAAATCATTGATATATACCACAAAAGCAAGGGACCCAGTATTGAGCCTGTGGAACCCCACTGGAAACATCCTTCCAGTCACAAAAACATCCATCAATCATTACCCTTTGCTTCCTACCTCCAAGCCAATTTTGGATCCAACTTGCCAGTTTGTCCTGGATCCCATGGGCTTTAACCTTCATGACCAGTCTACCTTGTGGGGCCTTATCAAAAGCCTTGCTAAAGTCCATATACACTACATCGTACGCACTGCCCTCATTGACCCTCTTAGTTATCTCCTCAAAAAATTCAATCAGGTTAGTCAAACACAATTTTCCCTTAACAAATCAGTGCTAACTGTCCCTAATTAATCCTTGCCTTTCCAAATGCAGATTTATCCTGTCTTTCAGGATTTTTTCCAATAATTTTCCCACCACTGAGGTGAGGCTGACAGACCAGTAATTACTCGGCCTATCCCTTTTTCCCTTCTTAAACAAGGGTACTACATTAGCAGTCCTCCAATCCTCCGGCACCATGCCCAAATCCGAAGAGGACTGGAAAATGATGGTCAAGGCCTCTGCTATTTCATCTTTTAGTTCGCTCAACAGCCTGGGATGCATTTCATCCGGGCCTGGGGACTTATCTACTTTCAAAGCTGCTAGACCCCTTATTACTTCCTCTCTCACTATATTTATTTCATCCAGAATATCACACTCCTCCTCGATAGCAGTATCTGCATTACGCCTTTCCTTTGTGAAAACAGATGCAAAGTATTCGTTAATAACCCTCCCAACATCTTCTGCCTCCATACAAAGATTACCCTCATGGTCTCTAATAGGCCCTACCCTTTCTTTAGTTACCCTCTTACTCTTAATATATTTATCGAACATCTTAGGGTTTTCCTTAATTTTACTGGCCAAGAATTGTTCATGCTCTCTCTTAGCATTCCTAATATCCTTCTTAATTTTGCCTCTTAACTTTCTATATTCCTATAAAGATTCTAAAGTATTTAGCCATTGGTATATGACATAAGCATTCCTTTTTTTCTTAATCCTCCCCTGTAAGTCCCTAGACATCCAGGGGGCTCTGGAATTATTTTTCCCAGCCTTTTTCTTTAAGGGCACATGTTTGGCCTTCCGAATCTCCTGTTTGAATGCCTCCCACTGTTCCGACACTGATTTACCCACAAGTAGCTGTTTCCAATCCACTGTAGCCAAATCACTTCTTAACTTAGCAAAATTAGCTTTTCCCCAATTCGGAACTTTTATTCCAGGCCTATTCTTGTCCTTATCCATAACCAACTTGAATCTGACTGAATTATAGTCACTGAAACCCAAGTGCTCTCCCACTAATACCCCTTTAACCTGCCCAGCTTCATTACCCAAAACTAAATCCAAGACCGCCCCCTCTCGTGTTGGGCTTGCTGCATACTGACTAAAAAGGTTCTCTTGAATGCATTTCAAGAATTCTACACGCCCAGCAGTGTGATCGCCCCTTTTTTATTTTTCAATTCGACCCATATAGCCTCATTTGATGATCCCTCTAATATATCATCCCTCCTCACTGCTGTAATAGTTTCTTTAATCAGTACCACAACCCCCCGCCCCCCACTTTTTAACCCGCTCTCTATCTTGTCTCAAAATCCTGTAGCCAGGAATATTGATCTGCCAAACCTGCCTCTCTTTTAGCCATGCTTCTGTAATTAAGAAGGTCATGAGTTCAAGTGCCATTCCAGAGGCTTTGTAAGGAAATAATTAAACTATCTTGAAGTCTCTTCATACTGTAGTCATCATTACAGGCAGTCCCTCGAACAAGGATGACTTGCTTCAATATGAGTTCACAGATGTTTCAATGAAGGACCCGATATTCCAGTCCTGAACTCCAATTGAGGGGGTGGAAGATGCCTGTGCATGGATATTTTTAACGTGTGGTGACCATTGCACATCAGCCACATGGGCTTGACAGAGCTAGGCCTTTATCCAGTGGCAAGGATTAACCAGGACGACTGGAGACCTGCTCTGCTGCACGGTCCTAGTTTGCACACATATGCAGTGTGGGCTGGCCCGTGCTGCCCCTGGGCCCTCGGCTCTTCTGGGCCCCGTACCCTCATTCGCCGCACCTCCGCCACGATCTCTCGCCACTCCTCCACCACAAACATTCACCGCACTTCCGCCACGATCCCTCACCGCTCCTCCACCACAAAAACACTCGCCGCACCTCTGCCACGATATCCCGCCACACCTCCGTATCAAACATTCGCCGAACCTTCATCACGATCACCCATCAAATCTCAGCCACGATCCCTCATCAGTCACAAGTCCACCATGACCTGGCCGCTCCTCTGCTTTATCAGGGCCCAGTCGATGCCCCTGCCCACGATCCAAACGCCGACCGGGGTCCTGATGACATCACCCAGTTGCCCACCTCGAAGCCGTCGCACACTTGGAGCGGCTCGCGCTGGAAGCTGCAATGACATACACCAGCTCTTATACTCCCAACCTGCAGTGATGTCCTCTCGCAGGTCGGGGTGGCCCACGATACATACTGTAGTAATCTAGACGTGGAGCATAATCGGCAAAATGCGCCCAGAGTGCGCTGGACACTGTGCCGGTTTTGCCGAGGTACACCAGCGAGGGAAGATAGATTATGAAAGTAAACTCGCACAAAATATAAAAACAGATAGTAAGAGTTTCTACAGGTACATAAAAAGGAAAAGAGTGGCTAAAGTAAATGTTGGTCCCCTAGAGGATGAGACTGGGGAATTAATAATGGAGAACAGGGAAATGGCAGAGACATTGAACAAAAATTTTGGTATCGTTCTTCACGGTCGAAGACACTAAAAACATCCCAATAGTGGATAATCAAGGGGCTATAGGGAGGGAAGAACTTAATGTAATCACGATCACTAATGAAGTAATACTTGGTAAAATAATGGAAGTAAAGGTGGACAAGTCCCCTGGATCTGATGGCTTACATCCTAGGGTCTTAAAAGAAGCGGCTGCAGAGATAGTGGATGCATTGGTTGTAATCTACCAAAATTCCCTGGATTCTGGGGTGATCCCAGTGGATTGGAAAACCGCAAATGTAACGTCCCTATTTAAAAAAGGAGGCAGACATAAACAGGAAACTATAGACCAGTTAGCCTAACATCTGTCATTGGGAAAATGCTGGAGTCCATTATTAAGGAAGCAATAGCAGGACATTTGGAAATAATTCAATCAAGCAGAGTCAACATGGTTTTATGAAAGAGAAATCATGTTTGACAAATTTGCTGGAGTTCTTTGAGGATGTAACGAGCAGGGTGGATAAGGGGGAACCAGTGGTTTGGTGTATTTGGATTTCCAGAAGGCATTCGATAAGGTTGCTGCACATAAGTGGTTACTGCACAAGATAAAAGCTCACAGGGTTGGAGATAATATATTAGCATGGACAGAGGATTGGCTAACTAGCAGAAAACAGAGAGTTGGGATAAATGGATCATTTTCCTGTTGGCAAACAGTGATTAGTGGGATGCCGCAGGGATCGGTGCTGGGTCCTCAACTATTTACAATCTATATTCATGACTTGGATGAAGAGACTGAGCATAATATAACCAAGTTTGCTGATGATACAAAGATGGGTGGGAAAGCAAATTGTGAGAAGTACACAAATAATCTGCAAAGGGATATAGACAGGCTAAGTGAGTGGGCAAACATTTGGCAGATGGAGTATAATGTGGGAAAATGTGAGGTTATCCACTTTGGCAAAAAAAATAGAAAAGCAAATTATAATTTCAATGGAGAAAAATTGCAAAGTGCTGCAGTACAGGGGGACCTGGGGGTCCTTTTGCATGAAACACAAAAAGTTTGTGTTATGTATGTAAACCTGTAAATACCATGTCTAACCACCAGAGGGCTTATCCCCTGGAGTCCCAAGGGATCCCACAATCCTTTGGGAGCACCTGTATATAAGGAGGTCTCATAGGCTGGAGAGGCACTCTGAGATCTGTAATAAAGGACTACGGTCACACTTATTTGAGCTTGCAGTATCTAGTCTGACTCTTTATCCAAGATGTAACAACTGGCGATGAGATACAGATGACGAACCCCAAAGCAACAATGCAGAGCACTGTGGGCATCCTGGAGAAATTTTCGGAGGGAGATGATTGGGAAACTTTTGTGGAGCGACTTGACCAATAATTCATGGCCAACCAGCTGGAAGGAGAATGGAACGCTGCCAAATGAAGGGCGATCCTCCTCACCGTTTGCGGGGTACCAACGCATGGCCTCATTAAAAACCTGCTCGCTCCAGCAAAACCCACAGACAAGTCGTACGATGAGTTGTGCACACTGCTTTCGACAAGGTCCCACACAGGAGATTAATGTGCAAAGTTAAAGCACATGGGATTGGGGGTAGTGTGCTGACGTGGATTGAGAACTGGTTGTCAGACAGGAAGCAAAGAGTAGGAGTAAATGGGTACTTTTCGGAATGGCAGGCAGTGACTAGTGGGGTACCGCAGGGTTCTGTGCTGGGGCCCCAGCTGTTTACATTGTACATTAATGATTTAGACGAGGGGATTAAATGTAGTATCTCCAAATTTGCGGATGACACTAAGTTGGGTGGCAGTGTGAGCTGCGAGGAGGATGCTATGAGGCTACAGAGTGACTTGGATAGGTTAGGTGAGTGGGCAAATGCGTGGCAGATGAAGTATAATGTGGATAAATGTGAGGTTATCCACTTTGGTGGTAAAAACAGAGAGACAGACTATTATCTTAATGGTGACAGATTAGGAAAAGAGAAGGTGCAACGAGACCTGGGTGTCATGGTACATCAGTCATTGAAGGTTGGCATGCAGGTACAGCAGGCGGTTAAGAAAGCAAATGGCATGTTGGCCTTCATAGCGAGGGGATTTGAGTACAGGGGCAGGGAGGTGTTGCTACAGTTGTACAGGGCCTTGGTGAGGCCACACCTGGAGTATTGTGTACAGTTTTGGTCTCCTAACTTGAGGAAGGACATTCTTGCTATTGAGGGAGTGCAGCGAAGATTCACCAGACTGATTCCCGGGATGGTGGGACTGACCTATCAAGAAAGACTGGATCAACTGGGCTTGTATTCACTGGAGTTCAGAAGAGTGAGAGGGGACCTCATAGAAACGTTTAAAATTCTGACGGGTTTGGACAGGTTGGATGCAGGAAGAATGTTCCCAATGTTGGGGAAGTCCAGAACCAGGGGTCACAGTCTAAGGATAAGGGGTAAGCCATTTAGGACCGAGATAAGGAGAAACTTCTTCACCCAGAGAGTGGTGAACCTGTGGAATTCTCTACCACAGGAAGTAGTTGAGGCCAATTCACTAAATATATTCAAAAGGGAGTTAGATGAAGTCCTTACTACTCGGGGGATCAAGGGGTATGGCGTGAAAGCAGGAAGTGGGTACTGAAGTTTCATGTTCAGCCATGAACTCATTGAATGGCGGTGCAGGCTAGAAGGGCTGAATGGCCTGCTCCTGCACCTATTTTCTATGTTTCTATGTTTCTATGGTCCAGGAGCATCTAAACCCGAAGGAAAGCGTTCTGATGGCGAGGTATTGGTTCTACACGTACAAGAGGTCTGAAGGCCAGGAAGTGGCGAGCTACGTTGCCAAGCTAAGGCACCTTGCAGGACACTGTGAATTTGAAGGACACTTGGAACATATGCTCAGAGACTGCTTTGTACTTGGCATTGGCCATGAAGTAATACTTCGCAAACTTTTGACTGTAGAGACCCCAACCTTGAGTAAAGCCATAGCGATAGCTCAGGCGTTTATCTCCACCAGTGACAATACCAAACAAATTTCTCAACACACTAGTGCTGCTGCAAGTACTGTGAACAAAGTAACATTGTTTTCAGATCGAAATGTACAAGGCAGGACTTACACGCCTGTAGCTGACTCAGAGTCCGCCATCAAGGGTGGTGAATACAAGCCAATTAACATCTTGCTGGCGCTGTGGGGGTGATCATCAATTCCATTCATGCTGCTTCAAAGGATACGTTTGCAAGGGCTGTGGAACAATGGGACATTCCAATGTACATGCAGGCAAGCTGCAAACCCTGCTAATCCTGCAAACCACCATGTTGCAGAGGAGGACAGATCCACGGTGAATCATGACAAACCAGAGCCTCAGACCGAGGAGGCAGAGGTATATGGCTGCACACATTTACCACAAAGTGTCCCTCGATAATGCTGAAGGTTGAATTAAATGGACTCACGGTGTCCATGGAGCTGGGCATGGGCACAAGCCAGTCCATAGTGAGTAAAAGGATTTTCAACAAGACCTCAAGCCCAGTCCTGACTCCCATTCGCACCAAACTTAGAACATACACAAAGGAACTGATTCCCGTAATTGGCAGTGCTACCGTAAAGGTCTCCTACGATGGAGCGATGCACGATTTACCACTCTGGGTGGTACTGGGGATGGCCCCACGCTGTTCGGCAGGAGCTGGCTGGGAAAGATACGCTAGAACTGGGACAACATCCGAGTGCTTTCGTCCGTCGACGACATCTCATGTTCTCCTAAGCAAGTTCCCCTTGCTGTTCGAACCAGGCATTGGGAAGTTCCAAGGAGCAAAAGTGCAGATCCATTTGATTCCGGGTGCGTGACCCATCCATCACAAGGCGAGCCGGTACCTTACATGATAAAAGAGAGGGTGGAGATCGAGCTGGACAGGCTGCAATGAAAGGGCATCATTTCGCCGATCGAATTCAATGAGTGGGCCAGTCCGATTGTTCCAGTCCTCAAGGGAGACGGCACCATCAGAATCTGTGGTGATTACAAAGTAATTATCAATCGTTTCTCACTGCAGAATCAATACCCGCTACCAAAAGCAGACGATCTATTTGCGATGCTGACGGGAGGGAAAACGTTCATAAAGCTGGACTTGACCTCGGCCTACATGATGCAGGAGCTGGAGGAATCCTCACCTGCATCAACACGCAGAAAGGTCTTTTCGTTTACAACAGATGCCCGTTTGGGATTCGATCGGCCGCGGTGATATTCCAGAGGAACATGGAAAGTTTGCTGAAGTCGGTCCCGCACTCCGTGGTCTTCCAGGATGACAGGTCGGGACACCGTCGAGCACCTGCAGAACCTGGAGGAGGTTCTTAGTCGGCTTAATCATGTGGGGCTCAGGCTAAAACGCTCGAAGTGCATTTTCCTGGCGCCTGAAGTGGAGTTCCTGGGGAGAAGAATCACAGCGGACGGCATCAGGCCCACCGATTCGAAGACAGAGGCAATCAAAAACGCACCAAGACCACAGAATGTGACGGAGCTGCGGTCGTTTCTTGGACTCCTGAACTATTTTGATAACTTCTTACCAGGTCTTAGCATATGGTTAGAACCCCTGCACTCTTTACTGCGTAAAGGAGATGAATGGGTATGTGGCAAAAGCCAAGAAAATACCTTTGAGAAAGCTAGGAAGCTGTTATGTTCAAACAAATTGCTTGTGTTGTACGATCCATGTAAACGCTTGGTACTAGCATGTGATGCGTCATCGTACGGGGTCGGGTGTGTATTGCAACAAGCTAATGAATTTGGGAAATTGCAACCGGTTACTTATGCATCCAGAAATCTGTCTAAGGCTGAGAGGGCCTACAGTACGATCGAAAAAGAAGCGTTAGCATGTGTTTACGAGGTAAAGAAAATACATTAATATCTGTTCGGGTTCAAATTTGAATTGGAAACCAACCATAAGCCGCTTATATCCCTCTTTTCTGAAAATAAGGTGATAAATACGAATGCATCGGCCTGCATCCAGAGATGGGCGCTCATGTTGTCCGCATACAACTACGCCATCCGCCACAGGTCAGGCACAGAAAACTATGCCGATGCTCTCAATAGGCTACCATTGCCCACCACCGGGGTGGAGATGGCCTAGCCTGCAGATTTAGTTATGGTAATAGAAGCATTCGAGAGTGAGCAATCACCTGTTACAGCCCGACAGATTAGAACCTGGACGAGCCAGGACCTCTTAATGTAAAAAACTGTGTGCTCCAGGGGAGTTGGTCTAGTGTTCCGTAAGAGATGCAGTAAGAAATAAAGCCGCACCAGCGGCGCAAAGATGAAATATCTATACAGGCAGACTGCCTCCTATGGAGTAATTGGGTAGTTGTGCCAAAAAAGGGCAGGGACACTTTCATTTGTGATCTCCACAGTACCCACCCAGGCATTCTAATGATGAAACGATAGCCAGATCCCACGTGTGGTAGCCCGGTATCGATGCAGACTTAGAGTCCTGCATGCACAAATGTAATACATGTTCCCAGTTAAGCAATGCACCCAGGGAGGCGCCACTAAGTTTATGGTCTTGGCCCTCCAAACTGTGGTCTCGGGTTCATGTCGATTATGCAGGTCCATTCTTGGGAAAAATGTTTTTAGTGGTTGTAGATGCGTACTCCAAGTGGATTGAATGTGTGATAATGTCGGCAAGCACGTCCGCTGCCACCATTGGAAGCCTATGGGCCATGTGTGTCATGCACGGCCTGCCTGGTGTCCTTGTAATTGACAATGGGCCGTGCTTTACCAGTGCCGAATTCAAGGAATTCATGACCCGCAATGGAGTCAAACATGTCATGTCTCCCCCGTTTAAGCCAGTGTCCAATGGTCAGGCAGAACGAGCAGTTTAAACAATCAAGCAGAGCTTGAAAAGGTTAACTGAAGGTTCACTGCAGACTTGCTTATCCAGAGTCCTGATTCGTTATCGCACAAGACACCACTCGCTCACCGGGATCCCTCCCGCTAAACTGTGCATGAAAAGGGCACTTAAGACAAGGCTCTCGTTAGTCCACCCTGATCTACACAAACAGGTAGAGAGCAGGCGGCTTCAACAGAATACATATCATGATCGCGCAAATGTATCACGCAAAATTGAAGCAAATGATCCTATATTTGTGTTGAACTATGGACAAGGTCCCAAGTGGATTGCTGGCACTGTTTTGCCAAAGACGGGAGTAGGGTGTTTGTGGTCAAGCTTGCAAATGGACTCACCTGCAGGGAACACTTGGACCAAACCAAACTCAGATTTATGGACTATCCAGAACAACCCACAATAGACTCTACCTTTTTTGACCCTCCAACAATCACACGAGTGGCAACCGACCCAGCGGTTGACCACAAAGCAGAACCCATCACCCGCAGTAGCCCAGCAAGATTCACCACCCCCAGCAGTCCAGCAAGGCCAGCTGCGCAGCAGCCCAGCGAAAGCCCAATAAATGACTCACCAACACCAGAATTTGCAACCAGGGAAAGGAAGGTCCGAGATCGACTCACATTGTAAATAGTTACACTATTGACTTTGGGGGGGGGGGGGAATGTTGTTATGTATGTAAACCAGTAATTACCTTGAAATCACCAGAGGGCTTATCCCCTGGAGTACCAAGGGATCCCACAATCCCTTGGGAGCACCTGTATATAAGGAGGCCTCACAGGCTGGAGAAGCAATCTCAGATCTGTAATAAAGGACTATGGTCACACTTTGAGCTTGCAGTATCTAGTTTGACTCTTTTCCAAGACATAACTGTTAGTATGCAGGTACAGCAAGTAATCAGGAAGGCAAATGAAATGTTGGCCTTTATTGCAAGTGGCCTTACCAATAACCTGTACAGTTGTAGCAGGACTTCCCTGCTTTTATTCTCAATCCCCCGAGTCAACTGAAGCCACACAGGTATGTCATGCTCTGCTGTAATTGACCGAATGTGGACTAAATTAAGCTGAATTTAAAGTCATTCCAGCAGCAGCAGGAGAACAAGACCTGGGTCAGGGCTTCAATTGACTGCTGGTCACTGTAAGCACAGATGATTACTGCTGGATTCTTGCGATGATGGGTGCCTCTGTGCCCGAGTATTTGGGTGATGAACATCTCTGAACAGGTGCAATCGGCGGAAACTCGCCATTCCATGTAAATGATCGCACAACTCACATATGTTTAAAATTCTGATCCCGCCTGTGGATCAGCCTCATCGCCATCTTCTTTTCCAGGGATCTATTGACTATTCTTATGGCTGTTTTTGTCTTCCGCATTTGCATCTAACAAGTAAGAACACCCATACTTTAACAGTTTCAGGATATAATTAAGGATGAGACTTCAGGGAGTGCTGTTGCACATGCTGTCTTTTGGGTGAGATGTTAAACTGAGCCCTTCTCTGCCCTCTCAAGTGGACATAAAAAATCCCATTGTTCTATTCGTAGAGGAGCAGGGTAGATTGCTCAGCGACCAGCCCAACATTTACCTCTCAACCAACATCACCAAAAAATAAACAGATTATCTGATCATTTATCTCAATACTGTTGAGAGATCTTGCTGTGCACAAATTGGCTGCTGTGTTTGCCTATGTTACAACAGTGACTACACTTCAAAAGTACTTCATTGGCTTGAAACATTTTGGGATTGTTGAGTCCTGAACTCTGAAACATAATCACACGAGGCTTGTACTGCAGACACAGTCACTCTGTGACCTTCACCTTTATTACCTGGACCAAGGAGTGCTGGTCCTGTGAGGGACCTCCCTTTATAGACCTGAATCTCCAGGTAAGGAGTGTCTCCCACAAGTACACCCCCTGTGGTCAAAGTGTGCATTTCTACTAAGTATGTACAGTATGTAGTGGTTACATGAGGGTTACAATTGTACAAGGTTTACAGTAGTATGCTGGTTACATACATGACATCACCTCCCCCCTCACGTCTTTTTGACTCAAAGGTTAAGTCTATCAGATGGTCAGCGCTCTCCCGTGGAGCGCTGCAGTTGAGGCTCTGGTGGCTGAGCCTTGGCATGCATTTCTGTCACCTGAGGTGATTCCGGGCTGGCCGCAGGGACTGTGCATGCTGGTGAATGTCCTTGTTGCTCGTCCACTGGCATTGGTGTGGGTGACATTTCATGCTCTTTTTCATGTTCATCGGTGTCTATGCTGAACCTTTTCTTTACTTGGTCCAAGTGTTTGCGGCATATCTGCCCATTATTGAGTCTGACCACTATGACGCTGTTTCCCTCTTTACCAATTACGGTGTCCTTCAGCCATTTGGGTGCCAATGCATGGTTAAGTACAAATACCGGATCATCCATTTCTATACACCTCTCCCTTGAGTTACGATCATGGCACTCGGTTTGGGACTGGCGCTTGCTCTCAACAATGTCTGCCAGGGTTGGGTGGATGAGGGACAGCCACGTTTTGAATGTACGTTTCATGAGGAGTTCCGCTGGCGGAACTCCCATGAGCGAGTGCGGCCGGGACCTATAGGCCAGCAGGAGGCGCGATAGGCGGTACTGCAGAGAGGGTCCTTGGATGCGGAGCATGCCTTGCTTTATGACTTGGACCGCACGTCCCGCCTGGCCATTGGAAGCCGGCTTGAACGGCGCCGTTCGGACATGTTTGATGCCATTACCCGACATAAACTCCTGGAATTCATGGCTGGTGAAACACGGGCCATTGTCACTGACCAGAATGTCCGGTAAGCCGTGGGTCGCGAAAACCGTGTGCAGGCTCTCCACGGTGATGGATGTCGTGCACGAGTTTAATATGATGCAGTCGATCCATTTCGAGTATGCTTCGTCAATTATCAAGAACATTTTTCCCATGAATGGGCCCGCATAGTCCACATAAATGCGTGACCAAGGCTTGGTGGGCCAGGGCCACGGGCTGAGCGGGGCCTCCCTGGGGGCGTTGCCCAGCTGGGCACACGTCGTGCACCTGCGAACCCAGTGTTCCAGGTCTGAGTCAATCCCCGGCCACCATACATGTGACTGGGCAATGGCTTTCATTAACACGATGCCAGGGTGCTCGCTGTGGAGTTCCCTGATGAATGCTTCCCTCCCCTTCTGGGGCATGACTATTCGGCTGCCCCATAGCAGGCAGTCGGCTTGGATGGGGAGTTCATCCATTCGTCTCTGAAACGGTCTGACCTCCTCGGGACACGCCCCGTGCGTGGGTGTCCAATCCCCCGTCAGGACACATTTCTTTATCATGGATAAGAGGGGGTCCCTGTTGGTCCAGAGTTTGATCTGGCGGGCTGTGATGGGGGAGCCTGCAATGTCAAAAGCCTCAACGGCCATGACCATTTCCGCGCTTTGCTCCACCGCCCCCTCAGTGGTGGCCAGGGGAAGCCTGCTGAGCACAGTTTTCGGTGCCTGGCCGGTGCCGTATGGTGTAGTCATACGCAGCCAGCATGAGAGCCCATCGCTGTATGCGAGCTGACGCGTTTGCATTGACCGCCTTGCTGTCGGACAACAGAGAAGTTAACAGCTTGTGGTCCGTTTCTAACTCGAACGGTCTGCCGAAAAGGTATTGGTGCATTTTTTTCACACCATAAACGCAAGCGAGTGCTTCCTTTTCGACCATGCCATACCCACGCTCTGCCTGGGAGAGCGACCTGGAGACATAAGCCACCGGTTGGAGTTGTCCGTCTCCATTACCCTGCTGCAACACATACCCAACCCCATATGATGATGCATTGCATGTTAAAACTAGTTTTTTACAGGGGTCACACAACGTTAACAGTTTGTTCGAACACAGCAGGTTCCGCGCCCTGTTGAAAGCCCGTTCTTGACAGTCCTCCCAAACCATTCACAACCCTTACGCAGGAGCACGTGTAATGGCTCCAACAATGTGCTTAAGTTCAGCAGAAAGTTCCCGAAATAGTTCACAAGTCCCAGGAACGATCGCAACTCCGATGTGTTGCCGGGCCGGGGCGCACGACGGATCGCCTCCGTTTTGGATTCGGTAGGCCGGATCCCATCTGCGGCAACCCTCCTGCCCAAAAACTCGACCTCTGGGGCCAAAAACACACATTTGGCCTTCTTCAGCAGTAGGCCTATCCGGTCCAGTCGGCGTAGCACCTCCTCCAGGTTGTGGAGGTGTTCCTCGGTGTCGCGACCCGTTATTAGGATGTCATCCTGGAATACGATTGTGCTGGGAATAGATTTCAGAAAGCTTTCCATGTTTCTCTGAAAGATGGCGGCCGCCGAACGGATGCCAAAAGGACACCTGTTGTCGATGAATAAACCCGTGTGCGTCGTGGTGGTGGTCAGAAGCTTGGATTCTTCAGCCAGTTCCTGAGTCATGTAGGCCAAAGTGAGGTCCAATTTAGTGAACAGCTTGCCACCTGCCAACGTAGCAAAAAGATCCTCCGCCCTCGGGAGCGGGTATTGGTCCTGCAGGGACACCGGTTGATGGTGGCTTTGTAGTCACCACAGATCCTAACCGAGCCGTCCGCTTTAAGGACAAGAACAATGGGACTTGCCCAGTCACTGAATTCAATGGGCGAAATTATGCCCTCTCTGAGCAGCCTGTCCAGTTCACTCTCTATTTTCTCATGCATCACATATGGCTCCGCTCTGGCTTTGTGGTGCACTGGTCTGGCGTCCGGGGTGATGCGTATAACTACTTTTGTGCCCTTGAACGTTCCGACACCGGGTTGAAACAGTGACCCGAATTTTTGTAGTACCTGTGAGCATGAGCTTCGCTCCACAGATGAAATGACGTGCACATCCCCCCATTTACAGTTCATCTCAGCTAGCCAGCTCCTTCCCAAAAGCGCGGGGCCATTCCCCATAACAATCCAGAGTGGCAGCCGGTTCTGTGATCCATTGTGTGTTACCACCACGTTTGCACTGCCTAGCACTGGAATGATCTCTTGAGTGTACGTCCATAGCTGCGTATTAATTCGTCCCAGTTTGGGCCTGCTAGCTCTGTGTGGTCATAGTTTCTCAAATTGTTGTGCACTCCTGGGAGACATGGCTTGCTCCCGTGTCCAGCTCCATGCACACCGGGATGCCATTCAATAAAACTTTCATCATCATGGGTGGCGTTTTGGTGTATGAGCTGTGGACGTCAGCCACATGAACCCGTTGAACTTCAGCATCCATGGCTTTACCCCAGGCATTGTCCTGCATTGCAAGCCCCTCGCCTGATTCCTCTGTCTCATAGATTAGCCTCACTACCAGCTGTTTGCAAACCCAAGCCAAATGTCCTCTGGCATTACAATTCCTACAGATGAACTGCTGGAATTTGCAGCTTTTCGCATAATATCTGCCCCCGCATCTCCAGCATTGGCTGAGATCGTTGTTCACAAAGGACTTTTAGCAGGCATTCCTCTCTGATTGTGCCCTTGGTTGTTTCTAAACACTCTGATGGTGGGTGTTAATGGTCCCCTTGATGGCGTGAGTTGCCGCTCCCCTCTCCATTGTCTCTGTCGGGGGCCCATCTTAGAGTCGGTTTCAGCTTGGGCAGTTACAAAATGCCTTTGTCTGACTGCTGCAATTTCAAAATGCCTTTGCCTGACTGCGAGATCTTGAGCCGCGTTTATCACATTAATTCCTTGGTCCTTCACCACGTTGGACCCTGGACTACTCGCGTAAATTAGCTTGGTCTCTTCTTCCCCGGCTATGAAAGTTTGAACTATCAACGCTGCCCCTTCTAGAGTTAAGTCCTTGGTCTCTATGAGCTGCCTGAAGATCCCGGCATGGCTAATGCCCTCAATGAAAAAATCCCTTTACATCTCCCCCCTGCAGGTGTCTGAGAACTTACAGAGGCTGGCCAAGCGTCGCAAGTCTGCCACGAAGTCCGAGATGCTGTGCCCTTCCCGACGTCGAACCGGTGCTGGGCTATGTGTATGCTGCTCGCCGGTTTTAAGTGTTCACTGATCAGCTGGCTGAGCTCTTCAAAAAACTTGTCGGCCGGTTTGTGGGGTGCGAGCAGGTCCTTCATCAGTGCATACGTTTTTGTCCCGCAGCTTGTTAGTAGATGCGCCCTCTGCTTGTCAGCCGCATCCTCTTCCAGCCAGTCCTTCGTGACAAAGGTCTGCTGGAGTCTCTCCACAAAATCGTCCCAGTCTTCACCCACACAGTAACGTTCCTCTGAGCTACTGGTGGCCATCCTCTGGGTTCAGTGATTCCCGTTTCCCGTCGCCAGGTGTTGAGTCCTTAACTCTTAAACATAATCACACGAGGCACGTACTGCAGACACAGTCACTCTGTGACCTTCACCTTTATTACCTGGACCAACGAGTGCTGGCCCTGCGAGGGACCTCCCCTTATATATCTGAATCTCCAGGTAAGGCGTGTCTCCCACAAGTACACCCCCTGTGGTCAAGGTGTGCATTTCTAGTAAGTATGTACAGTATGTAGTGGTTACATGAGAGTTACAATTGTATAAGGTTTACAGTAGTATGCTGGTTACATACTTGACAGGGATGTCTGGAGATTGTGAAAGGTGCTATATAAATGCAAGTTCTTTCTTTTACATAAATGAAAATGGTAGATTCAGAAAGTCCACACAGAGTGCTAGTAGGAAGGCCTCAGACCCATACATCTTGTGGAGTTTTTTCCCAGACAGTGTCACTACATGAAATTCTGTTCCTTCTATGCAGTAGTTTAGAGTGGCCATAAGTTAATGGAAAACTGTTTGCCAACATTTAGTGCAGTGACAGGAATACCATGAACATTGTCATACTGACAAGTATCTTCGGTCTCTTCTTCCACACAATTAAAAACTGCCAAACACTTTTCAGGAAGACAATGTCCCATTAAATCCAGATGACCTTCACTTACCAAACATGATAAGTGGATCGTCTAACAGGCAATGTGGAATTCATTGTCCAATGGTACCCGAGTACAATTTCTCAAATTCTTTCCTTGCTTCCCTCAACCTCCAGGGTAAATTTTATGAAATAGTATTGCTTGTTACAGCAAGTATGTACTTTTAAAACAGATATACATAAGAAATTTGAAATCCCTGGTTAAACAACATGCCCCAAAGTCGTCAAAAATCTCATTAGTTCACAACAACCCAAAGTTAACAATCATTTCATGAATCAAGAAATTGATAAATATAAGAACAATACAGCCCAGTCTAGCAAACATTCATCCTGTTACTTCTTTCTGAGCTTCATAAATACTGCATGCAAGAGCTCAAGGCATTCAGCTCATTACATATTCTGCAGAATGAGAGAAAGTTTCTAAAGCCTAAATCAATACAAGGCTTCTCTTACCTGAATCAGATGACTTTAGGTTCAAGCAGCACTCTGGGAATTTGAGCACATCATCAAGGCTCACTTGAGCGTGGCACTAAAGGGTTGCTTTTGGGCGAGATGTTAAACTGAAGCCCCGACTACCTGTTCAGGTGAACGCAAAAGATCCCATGACGCTGTTTCTGAAGACCAAGTGAGGTCTCCCGGAATCCTGGCCAGCATTTATTCCTCACCAACACCATTAAAAACAGATTAGCTCAGGTCATTTATCTCATTTCTGTTTGCAACACCTTGCGATGTGCAAATTGGCTACTGTCTTTGCCTCCATGGCAACAGTGACTATTCTCCAAAAGTAATTAATTGGCAGTGACCCCATGGGGATAAGAAAGGTGCCATATAAATGTAAGTTCTTTCTTAATCTCCACCTCCAACTTTTCGTCTTTCAACCTTATTAATACTACGGTCAATGGTCTGAACTTTTCCTTCTTTCACTATTCCCAAACTACAACTCTACCATCTTACACACCTTTCCTCCTTTCTGTATCCCCAGTGTTGAAATCATACTCTCATTGGTTCCCAACTCGTTATCCCCTTCAGTCTTCCCCCCTCCTTATAATTCGAAGGCATTCAAAATCCAAGGTTGTCATCACCCGAACATTAATTTGGGCTGCATTGTACTTTCAGAACAGAATTCAGTGCGATAAGTAATTGGAACATTCAAGAAACTAACGAATCTGTTTGATAAGAACAATTGATATTGCGCCTTCCTTACTTGATGCAACCACCATGAAGCAAAACAAATTGGTAAAAGTATGCACCATGCTTTCAATCCATCATATCACAGGCAGTCCCTCGAAATCGAGGAAGACTTGCCTCCACTCTAAAAGTGAGTTCTCAGGTGACTGAACAGTCCAATACGGGAATTACAGTCTCTGTCACAGGTGGGACAGACAGTCATTGAAGGAAAGGGTGGGTGGGGAGTCTGGTTAGCCGCACACTCCTTCCGCTGCCTGCGCTTGTTTTCTGCATGCTCTCGGTCACGAGGCTCGAGTTGCTCAGCGCCCTCCCGGATGCTCTTCCTCCACTTAGGGCGATCTTGGGCCAGGGATTCCCAGCTGCTGGTGGGGATGTTGCATTTTATCAAGGAGGCTTTGAGGGTGTCCTTGAAACGTTTCCTTTGCCCACCTGGGGCTTGCTTGCCATGTAGGAGTTCCGAATAGAGCGCTTGCTTTGGGAGTCTTATGTCGGGCATGCGGACGATATGGCCCGCCCAATGGAACTGGTCGAGTGTGGTCAGTGCTTCGATGCTGGGGATGTTGGCCTGATCGAGAACACTGACATTGGTGGATTTGCAGGATCTTGTGGAGGCAGTGTTGGTGGTATTTCTCCAGCACTTTGAGGTGTCTACTGTATACGGTCCACATCACTGAGCCATATAGGAGGGCGGGTATCACTACAGCCCTGTAGACCATAAGCTTGGTACCAGATTGAGATCCTGGTCTTCGAACACTCTCTTCCTCAGGCGACCAAAGGCTGTGCTGACACACTGAAGGCGGTGTTGGACCTCGTCATCGATGTCTTCCCTTGCTGATAATAGCTCCTGAGGTATGGAAAATGGTCCACGTTGTCCAAGGTCGCGCCATGCATATTGATGACTGGGGGGCATTGCTGTGTGGTGGGGTCAGGTTGATGGAGGACCTTTGTCTTACTGATGTTTAGTGTGAGGCCCATGCTTTCGTACTCCTCGGTGAAGATGTTGACGATGGCTTGGACTTCAGTCTCTGAATATGAGCAGATTCAAGTGTCATCCATGTACTTTAGTTCGATGAGAGAGGATGGGACGACCTTGGATCTAGCCTGGAGGCAATGAAGGTTGAACAGGTTCCCATTGGTTCTATAGTTTAAGCTCCACTCCAGCAGGGAGCTTGTTGAGCGTGAGGTGAAGCATTGCAGGAAGATCGAGAAGAGAGTTGGCGTGATGACACAGCCCTGCTTCACCCTGGTCCAGATGTGGATTGGGTCTGTGGTGGATCCATTGGTCAGGGTCATGACTTGCATGTTGTCGTGGAGCAGGCGGAGGATGGTGTCAAACTTTTGAGGGCAGCCGAAACGGAGGAGGACGCTGCATAGTCCCTGCGGTTGACAGTGTCAAAGGCCTTGTGAGGTCAAAGTAGGCCATGTACAAGGGTTGGTGCTGTTCCCTGCATTTCTCTTGCAGTTGGCACGCGGTAAAGATCATGTCGGTTGTACCCCTTAGTGAACGGAATCTGCATTGTGACTCTGGGAGGAGCTCCTCAGCCTCAGGGAGAAGATGGTTGAGGAGGATTCTAGCGATGACTTTCTCGGTGGCCGACAGCAGGGAGATTCCTCTGTAGTTGCCACAGTCGGACTTGTCCCCTTTTTAAAAGATGGTCACGATTACAGCATCTCTGGAGATCTCCAGTATGCTTCCAGAGTAGAGAGATAGGTCATGCATGCATTCGTGCCAATAGTGCCTCTCCGCCATACTTTAGTGCCTCAGCGGGGATTCCATCTGCTCCTGATGCCTTGTTGTTCTTGAGCTGACGGATGGCCTTTTCTACCTCGTGTAGGGCTGGGGTTTTGCTGAAATGGTGGCGGGTAGCATGCTGCGGGATGGAGTCAAGGACACTCATGTCAAAGGCAGAGTCTCGATTAAAGAGATCGTCGAATTGCTCCTTCCAGCGGGTCCTGACTGCCTCGGTGTCCTAAATGAGTGTCTCCCCATTTTTGACCAGCAGTGGGGTGGGGCCTTGGGTGCTTGGGGCCGTAGGTGGACTTAACTGCGGTGAAGAATCCTCGCACATCATGGCTGTCAGCCAGCTGCTGAATCTCCTGTGCTTTCTCCACCCACCATCTATTCTTTGGGTCGCTGTTTTTTTGTTGGACCTCGGCTTTCAGCCATCTGTAGAGCTGCTTTGCTGCTCCCGAATTGGGTGGTTGCTTTAAGTTCAGAAATGCCCTGCGCTTGTGGTTTATTAGCTTGTGGATCTCCTTGTCATTCTCATCAAACCAGTCCTGGTGTTTCCTGGTTGAGTGACCGAGCGTCTCTTCGCAGGCGCTGGTTATGGTGGCCTGGACAGCAGACCAAGTGCTGTGGGCACTCTGCGTCTCAGGGTCATCAAGGGTCGCCAGGTTAGCAGTGAGGCACTGGCTGTGTGAGGCCCTCTTAGCTAGGTCTTTGAGTGCCCTGGCATTGATTTTTCTGCGGGATTGCTTCTGTTGCCATCACCGATTTGGGGCTATATTAATGTTGATGATGGAACGGATTAGGCGGTGGTCTGTCCAGCAGTCGTTGGCTCCTGTCATGGCACGGGTGATGCGCACATCTTGCGGTCCCTCGCTCGGACGATGATGTAGTCAAGCAGGTGCCAGTGCTTGGAGCGAGGGTATTGCCATGATGCCTTGTACTTGTCCTTCTGGCAGAACAAGGTGTTGGTGATGACAAAGTCGTGTTCTCGGCTTTTTGTCAGGAGCAAGGTACTGCTGGAGTTGGTTTTCCCTTCCTCTTCTCTGCCGATTACGCCTCTCCAGAGGTCCGTGTCCTTACCGACTCTGACGTTGAAGTCTGTTGTTCATAGGGACTCGGGACAGGGATTGTTCGAGGCGGGAGTAGAATTCCTCTTTGGATTCATCTGTTGCGTCGAGTGTTGGGGCATACGCACTGATAACTGTGGCGCACTGGTTCCGGGATATGGTGAACTGGAGAGTCATGAAGCATTCGCTAATCCCGCAGGGGGAGTCTCTGAGACGGCTGACCAGCTCGTTCTTGCTGGCGAAGCCAACTTCATGGAGGCGGCGTTCTTCCTCTGGCTTGCCTTTCCAGAAGAAGGTGTAACCTCCACCTTGTTCTTTGAGCTGGCCTTCCCCTGCCCGCCGGGTCTCTCTTAGGGCGGCGATGTCGATGTCGAAGCGTCTGTGTTCCCGGCTCTCAATATTCTATATTTGAAAACGTTTTCTTTATGTTAAATTTATCAGAAATTTGTTTTGTTGATTTTAAAATAAAATGCAAATTTTGCACTAATTGCATTATTTTTCATTCCTGCTTCCAACCTAATTTTATCCTCTGAACCCCACTATCTTTAGGATGTTGGGATTGTTCACCCTCATTATAGGTTGTTCCATCCCAGCTGCGATCAGCTAATTTGCCTCCTGTGAGGAGTCGGAGTGCAAACATCATATGGTTGATATGATGCAGATTGTTACGTCCCTGTTGGAGTCTAAAACACGCGAGTTGTAGCTACAAAAGCACATTGCATGGACATCAACCTTTTTAACCTGTGGGTACATTTTTCACACAATGAAATAAATATTTTTTTGAAGTTAAAAATGCAATTCTGATAAAAGTCTTGATAACTTGAATCATAACTTTATTCACCCCAGTACTAGTAGAATCTCAATGCAGTATCTCGTGAACATACTGAATCCTGTAAAACAGAACCGACAAGCTCAACCTAATCAAACCAGACTCTACATCCCTCATTTCCCCATCAGCTATGAGCTAATTTCTTGCATTTCCTTAATGGACAGCACCACGTCACATCTGATGTTTTATACCCCTGGTCACAGATATTTTTCTTACTAAAGCTGCCTGACTCTGCTATCACTGCCTAAAACTATTAAACAATATTGCAAAATAAAAAGTCAACAATCATCAGTTATCGTGGAATTGTTAATGATTTTGAAAGTGGAAACCTTCATAATAATCATACACACATCAGGGAATAGTTCATTGAATCTTTGCTGCTGACATTTCAATTTTGTCTTCTGCACTCTAACCCTCCTTGCATCTTCACGCATAATGAGGAACTAATAAAGAAGCCACGACACAAAATTGTAAATAATTAAAAATAAATGTCACTCATTATTTTTAAACTGGAAATCCGAAATATACACAGTTTGAAAATATCATCAAGAAGCAGTGAACAATTAAAACAATTGCAGCACTGTGAGTGCTAGCAGGTTTTTACAACTTGCATCCTTTTAGTCAATTAAAATGGCGAATGGCAAGGTAGATGTTATGAATAATGTTGACTTAAATGTTGCTCGCTGGTGCACCATCCTGGGGTTTTACACATTGTGCCACGGAGTGGAGAAATTACAGTTTGTTCATGTGATTCGCTATTGACGTCCACTTCTCAGCTGTGCCAAGGCCAAGCCAACTATTTACACAAGAGCAGAAAAATTAGATAGCCTCAGTTGCAGGAAGGAAAATTATGCAATTACTGCAAAACTAGCATTTTACTTTAAAATCAATTTGGAAGACAAATGGAATGCTGGCCTCTATTGCAAGGGGGATGGCAAGGGGGATGGAATATAAAAGTAGGGAAGTCCTGCTACAACTGTACAGGGCGTTGGTGAGAACACACCTGGAATACTGTGTACAGTTTTGGTCTCCTTATTTAAGGAGGGATATACTTGCATTGGAGGCAGTTCAGAGAAGGTTCTCGAGGTTGATTCCTGAGATGAAGAGGTTGTCATATGAAGAAAGGTTGGACCTGTACTCATTGGAGTTTAGAAGACTGAGAGGTGATCTTAAAGAAACATATAAAATTCTGAGGGGGCTTGACAGAGTAGATGCAGAGAGGATGTTTCCCCTCATGGGGTAATCTTGAACTGGGGGCAGAGTATCAGAATAAGGGTCGCTCATTTAAAACGGAAATGAGGAAGAATTTCTTCTTTCAGAGGGTCGTAAATCTTTGGAATTCTCTGCCCCAGAGAGCTATGGAGGCTGGGTCTTTGAATATATTTAAGGTGGAGATGGACAGAGTTTTGAACGATGAGGGAGTCAAGGGTTATGGGAAGCGGGCAGGGGAGTGGAATTGAGGCCAAGATCAGATCAGCCATGATCTTATTGAATGGTAGAACAGACTCGAGGGGACAGATGACCTACTTCTGCTCCTGTTTCTTCTGTTCTTATGTTCTTTGCTGCATGTATAGCTGCAACTAACTTTTGATAGTATAGCTTTGGCTGGGAGCAAGGCACCTGAGTATCCTCTCAGCTCAGTTGTCAAAGAAAATTGAAAAATCCTGTTTAAAATAATTAACTTTTGTTTTCTCAGACATGGAAATGAATTTCCAAACCAAGGTACTGAGAAATCTCCCCAGATAGAGTTTCTCTTTGCCCAGTGTGGAGTGTACACTTTCTCCCAGTTGAGAGATACAGTACCTACCTAATTGTAGACAGGGCTGTAGTAATACCCGCCCTCCTGTATGGCTCAGAGACATGGACCATGTACAGTAGACACCTCAAGTCGCTGGAGAAATACCACCAACGATGTCTCCACAAGATCCTACAAATCCCGTGGGAGGACAGACGCACCAACATTAGCGTGCTTGACCAGGCCAACATCCCCAGCATTGAAGCACTGACCACACTTGATCAGCTCCACTGGGCAGGCCACATTGTTCACATGTCAGACAAGTGACTCCCAAAGCAAGCGCTCTACTCGGAACTCCTTCATGGCAAATGAGCCAAAGGTGGGCAGAAGGAACGTTACAAGGACACCCTCAAAGCCTCCTTGATAAAGTGCAACATCCCCACTGACACTTGGGAGCCCCGGCCAAAAAATTCCCTATGTGGAGGAAGTGCATCCGAGAGGGTGCTGATCACCTTGAGTCTAATCGCCGAGAGCATGCAGAAATCAAGCGCAGGCAGTGGAAAAAGCGTGCAGCAAACCAGTCCCACCCACCCCTTCCCTCAACGATTATCTGTCCCACCTGTGACAGAGACTGTGGTTCTCGTATTGGTCTGTTCAGCCACATAAGAACTTATTCTAAGATTGGAAGCAAGTCTTCCTCAATTCCGAGGGACTGTCTGTAAATAAATTGCAGACAGCTTAAGCACTGATAGATAGAACCAAGTCATGGAGAACCTCCAACTGTGCACAGGGGCTCTTGCTGGAGTTTACCAATTACAACTACACAACTAACCAGAACCGAGCTTTCTATTGCTTGTCCAGCCAAGATCAACCCTACACATTAGGTAATTGGCTTGTCGACTTACCTGGAACCCAAGGGGAAAAATGGCAGCCCCAGCGATGGATCTACTTCTCCAGGTTCCTTTAGTTATTCAGGCGAGTGGTTGATCATCAATAGTGTCCTGGAATACTGTAGATCTGCCTGGTTTAAGTACTGGATCATCAAGTCTGCTACACAGGGATCTGAACCACAGGCAGACAGCAGGGACCAGGAGCACTTCCTCAGCAATGTGCTGAGCCACAGATTCACCATAAAATAGGTGGTGGCATTGCCACCATCCTCCTGTTTTTTTTATATCAGAACACAAAGGTCCAGTTCCAGAATGCCAGATCCAACATGGCAGCCACAAGGGAGCTGATCACTATTTCAGCAACAGCTACCTTTCTGAGTCATTTCAAAGGCAAAGATTAAATCTTCTCTTTCAAACAGTACTGAAAAAAAACTATTATTTTATAACTTACGGTGGCCTCCAAAGCTCTCGTCATCCATAGAAATTTCTCGATGCAAAACGTGATCCCGTCTTTTATCTTTACAAATGCTGACAGAGAAGTGGTGTATTTGCAGTACTATGATTCTATTTCATGTTTGCAATTATTTTCTTTTCACTATCCCACAGTACGATAGCATAATGATTATTGGATACGGTAGCATAGTGGTTATGTTACTGGACGAATGATCCTGAGATGTGAGTTCAAATCCCACCATGGCAGCTGTGGAATTTTAATTCAGTTAATTAAATAAATCTCAAATAAAAAGCTAGTGTCAGTGATGGTGACCATGATTGTCGTAAAAACCCACCTTTTTCATTAATGCCCTTTCGGGGAGGAAATCTGCCCCCTTACCTGGTCTGGCCGACCTGCGACTCCAGACCCACAGCAATGTAGTTGACTCTTAACTGCTCTTCTCAAGGACAATTAGGGATGAGCAATAAATGCTGGACTTGCCAGCGACACCCACATCCCAGGAATGAATAAAACAAAAAACTGCCACCGTTATTTCTCTGTCTTGCAAGAGTTTATTTGCCATATGATACAGCAGCATTAAATGGGCATGAAATGACACAGAAAGTTTGGTCTCACATAAGTTCAATGAAATAGTGTTGTTATTTTTCTGCATCATCAATACCAAACAAAGCAGATTTATTCAATGGCAGTGCGGGCTCTCACCTCTTTACTTTAGCATGATTAATTCTGCAATTAGGCAGAAATGTTTCAATGAGCAATGATCCTTTCATTGAAATTAAGTTCAACTGGACCTTTGCTCAATTGGTGATTAACAACAATTGAACTGTTGAAATTCACTTCAAATTGTAATAAATGGGTGAATTAAAAATACTCACTAAACCTTCGAACGGTTCAGGAATCACACTTGAGATAATGGTAGAAAAAAGTGTGGTGGTTAGCCTGGATTTCCAGAACATTTTTGATAAGGTTCCACATTGTTGATTAGTGGCTAGAGCAAGGAGTTACTAAATAGGAGGCAACATACAGTGTTGGATCGGAAATTAAATGAACAACAATAAACAAAGGAAAGCCATGAATACAAACTTTTCGGGCTGGAAAGGGTTATAAGCGAGTTAACTCAGAAGTTCATCTTGGAACCCGTATTGTTTTAAAACTGTAGTAATGAGTTGGATGAAGTGGTGATCAAAATCGGCCAGTTTGTAGATGACATCAAAATAGGAGGAAGGGCAAATAATGAGGACAATGATTCAGAAAGATTTCAGACTTTTAGGTAACCAGGCCAGATGGCTGATGTAATTTGCAATTTAATATAGATAAGTGTAAAATAATTCGCATGGGAGGAAGCTACCAAAGGAGGGATATACATTAATGAAACAGTAGTATAAGCTCATGGGGCAAGAGGTCAAAGGGTTTAATGAGATAGATCCATCAAACTGCGCAGTGGTGCAGGAAACAGACAAATAAGGTATCGGGTCAACAACAAAAAGCACATAGTTAAAACTTAGGGTCTAAAATTGCACTCCTTGCACATTCCCAGCATGAGATACTTTGTGCCACTGGAAAACTCTTCAAATGCTGTGCCATCCCCTCATTAGCATATGAGCGCTGTGCTCCCAGTGCTCATATGCTAATGGCTCATTGGGAGTGCAGAGATCGCGGGGGAAGGGGATAGAATTTCTGCAATTGAGTCTCAAAAGTACAGGTGTAGCACGTTCAAGCTGTTCCAGCATTTCTTGGGTGGCAGCAAAAGATTAATTTGGTGGAACAGATTAATGAAAAGTTTGGGAAATGAGTACTAATGCGTTAATTCCCAGCATGCAGGCAGGCAGTACTGCCTCCTTCACTGGGACACTGGGCAGGCCGTCTTCATGGAGGTTCAGTCAAGGGGGCAGGCCACCTTTGGCTCTGAGAGGCACCCCTTTCAACAACATGCAACCAGGGTTTCATGAGAAGAGTTTGCAGTGCAGGTCAAAATTGTGTCTTCATTCAGAATAACTGCATCTCACATGAGGAAGACATTTAGCACTCTCCAGAAGGGCTCTGCTTAGATTTGCATTGGTCTGCAATGCCATGTCTAAAATACACACTTACATTTTCACCCTCAGCAATTGCATACCCATATACACATGCCCCTTGCTTGGAAATCTTACATTGTTACTGGGTACACCCATTCGAGACTCCATCGTTGGCCTTTTGCACGCTGTCCTGTTTAAGCATTCCCATTTCGGGAAACACAATAGAAAATAATCTCGCTCTGACAGGGCTTAGGAAGCAGTCAGTCAGTCGGTGCTATCTTTTCATTTCAGGCCAAGGAAACCAGAAACTGCCAAGAGAGATTAAACGGTAAAGTGGTCCTCCAAATCTCCATCCCCTGTCATACACCGAAGAGCTCAATTTGGGCACTGTGGAGCCTATTGGAGTGAGGCAAGGAGGTGGTGAACCTGAATCTGCAAGTTAGTAACCATTCTTTTATCTTGGCCTTCCATCAAAGGATACCCTGATAGGCTTACAGACCAAAGAAGCTGTAAGAACATTGTGTCCAGTAAAGCCATCAATTTTGCACAGTATATGACCTAATTAAAAAAGGACCAGGCAAATCATTAACCATACCTGCTGTCCACATCTAGGGGATTATAGAAACATAGAAACATAGAAATTTACAGCGCAGAAGGAGGCTATTTCGGCCCATCGTGTCCACGCCGGCCGACAAAGAGCCGCACGGCCACTGGTCAGCAGCCCTATCAACAATGACGGAAAGGCAAAGAGCACCCAACCCAATCAGTCCGCCTCACACAACTGCGACACCCCTTATACTGAAACATTCTACACTCCACCCCAACCGGAGCCATGTGATCTCCTGGGAGAGGCAAAAACCAGATAAAAACCCAGGATAATTTAGGGAGAAAAAATCTGGGAAAATTCCTCTCCGACTCATCCAGGCGATCGAAACTAGTCCAGGAGATCACCCTGGCCGCATTCTATTCCCTGCAGTACTTACCATTATATCTGCGCCATCCAACAAAAGGTCATCCAGTCTAATCCCAATTACCAGCTCTAGGTCCATAACCCTGCAGGTTACCGCTCTTCAAGTGCCCATCCAACCATCTCTTAAAAGTGGTGAGGGTTTCTGCATCCACCACTCTTCCAGGCAGCGAGTTCCAGATCCTCACAACCCTCTGCGTAAAGAATCCCCCCCCAAATCCCCTCTAAATCTTCCATCAACCACCTTAAAACTATGCCCCCTCGTAATAGACCGCTTCACCAATGGACATAGGCTCTTACTATCCACTGTGTCCAGGCCCCTCGATATTTTGTACATCTCAATGAGGTCTCCTCTCAACCTCCTCTGTTCCAATGAGAACAAACCCAGCCTATCCAATCTGTCCTCATAACTAAGAGTCTCCATTCCAGGCAGCATCCGAGTAAATCTCCTCTGCACCCTCTCCAGTGCAATCACATCCTTCCTATAATACGGCGACCAAAACTGTACGCAGTACTCCAGCTGTGGCCTAACCAAAGTATTATACAATTTAAGCATAACCTCCCTGCTCTTATATTCTAAATCGTTGATATATACCACAAAAAGCAAGGGACCCAGTACTGTGCCCTGCGGAACACCACTGGAAACATCCTTCCAGTCACAAAAACATCAATCAACCATTACCCTTTGCTTCCTACCCCCAAACCAATTTTGGATCCAACTTGCCACTTTGCCCTGGATCCCATGGGCTTTAACCTTCATGACCAGTCTACCACGCGGAACCTTATCAAAAGCCTTGCTAAAGTCCATATATACTACATCGTACGCAATACCCTCATCGACCCTTTTGGTTACCTCCTCAAAAAATTCAATCAGGTTAGTCAAACACGATCTTCCCTTAACAAATCCGTACTTACTGTCCCTAATTAATCCTTGCCTTTCCAAATGTAGATTAATCCTGTCTTTCAGGATTTTTTTCCAATAATTTACCCACCACTGACGTTAGGCTGACAGGCCTATAATTACTCGGTCTATCCCTTTTTCCCTTCTTAAACAAGGGTACTACATTCGCTGTCCTCCAATCCTCTGGCACCATGCACATATCCAAAGAGGACTGGAAAATGATGGTCAAGGCCTCTGCTATTTCCTCTTTTCCTTCAGTCAACAGCCTGGGATGCATTTCATCCGGGCCTGGGGACTTATCTACTTTCAAAGCTGCTAAACCCCTTAATACTTCCTCTCTCACTATATTTATTTCATCCAGACTATCACACTCCTCCTCAAGAGCAGTATCTGCATTGCCCCTTTCCTTTGTGAAAACAGATGCAAAGTATTCGTTAAGAACATTACCAACATCTTCCGCCTCCACACAAAGATTACCCTCATGATCTCTAATAGTCCCTACCCTTTCTTTAGTTACCCTCTTACTCTTAATATATTTATAGAACATCTTAAGGTTTTGCTTAATTTTACTAGCCAAGAATTTCTCATGCTCTCTCTTAGCATTCCTAATATCCTTTTTAATTTTGCCTTTTAACTTTCTATATTCCTCTAAAGATTCTATAGTATTTAGCCATTGGTATATCACATAAGCTTCCCCTTTTTTCTTTCTCCTCCCCTGTAAGTCCCTAGACATCCAGGGGGTTCTAGAATTATTATTCCCAACCTTTTTCTTTAAGGGCACATGTTTGGCCTGAGCCTTCCGGATCTCCTCCTTGAATGCCTCCCACTGTTCCGACACTGATTTACCCAGAAGTAGCTGTTTCCAGTCCACTGTGGCCAAATCACTCCTTAACTTAGCAAAATTAACTTATCCCCAATTCGGGACTTTTATTCCAGCCCTATCCTTGTCCTTATCCATAACCAACTTGAATCTGACTGAATTATGGTCACTGGCACCCAAGTGCTCTCCCACTAATACCCCTTCAACCTGCCCAGCTTCATTCCCCAAAACAAAATCCCCTCTCGTGTTGGGCTAGCTACATACTGACTAAAAAAGTTCTCTTGAATGCATTTCAAGAATCCCGCACCCTTTACACCCTTCACACTAAATTTGTCCCAATCAATATTTGGATAGTTAAAATTCCCTACTATTACTACCCTATCGTTTTTGGACTTCACAGCAATTTGCCTACATATTTGCTCCTCTATCTCCCTCCCACTGTTTGGGGGTCTATAATACTCGCCCAGCAGTGTGATCGCCCCTTTTTTATTTTTCAATTCGACCCATATGACCTCATTTGATGACCCCGCTAACATATCATCCCCCCCCCCCGCTTTTTACCCCCCTCTTTCTTGTCTAAAAGTCCTGTAACCCGGAATATTAATCTGCCAAACCTGCCCCTCTTTCAGCCATGTTTCTGTAATGGCTATAATGTCATACTCCCAGGTGTCTACCCTTGCTTTTAGCTCATCCACCTTTTCACTATACTCCTTGTGTTAAAGTGTATACTGTTTAGCACAGGAAGACCTCTTTGCTTACTATTTTCTAAGCCTCGTTTCCTCTGTCTTACAGATTCGCTTTCTAGATTCTTGCTATCCAAATTCTGCTTTATTTCCTTCCCTATAGAATTTGTTCTCAGGTTCCCATCCCCCTGCCGAGCTAGTTTAAACTCTCCAACAGCACTAGCAAAACTCCCCGCGAGGATATTGGTCCCGCGCTGTTGAGGTGCAAACCCTCCGGATTGTACAGGTCCCATCTCCCCCAGAAGCGGTCCCAATGCCTAAAGAATTTAAAGCCCTCCCTCCTACACCAACTTTCCAGCCACATATTCATCCTCTCTATCCTTCTATTCTTGTACTCATTAGCACGTAGCACCGGTAGTAACCCGGAGATTACTACCTTTGAGGTCCTACCCTTTAATTTTCTTCGTAGCTCCCTGTATTCTGCCTGTAGGGCCTCATCCCTCTTTTTACCTATGTCATTGGTCCTGATATGGACCACGACCTTTAGCTGTTTACCCTCCCCCCCCTCCCCAGACTGCTCTGTGTCTGCTCTGTGACACTCTTGACCCTGGCACCAGGGAGGCACCCAACCATTCGGGAGTCACATCTACGGCCGCAGAAATGCCTATCTGTACCCTTAACTATAGAATCCCCTATCATTAGAGCTCTTTTGTTCTTCGTCCCTCCCCCCTGTGCAGCTGAACCACCCGTGGTGCCTTGGAATTGGCTCTGGCTGCACTCCCAGAGGCACCATCGACTTCACCGGTACTCAAAAGAGAATATCGATTGGAGAGCGAGATGGACTCACAGGGGGACTCCTGCACCACCTGCCTAGCATTCTTACTTCATCTAGTGGTCACCCACTTCCCCTCTGTGTGCACGCCTTTAAGCTGCAGGGTGACCACCTCCTGAAACATGCTATCCACGTAACTATCTCAGCCTCGCGGATGCACCGTATTGACTCCACCCACTGCTCCAGCTCCGAAACGCGGAGCTCAAGTCACGAAGCGTCAGGACTTCCCACATGCCGCAGGATGTGCACTCCATGGGACTGAGCTGCCCTGCCATCTCTCTAGTTAGACTTATCTAGTTTAAAATCTAATTAAAAAGAAATAGAGAAAAGGGAGATATTTACCAACTCACCTCACCGACTTCTGTGGCCTCCCAAATTCACCGACCTCTCGGCCTTCGAACTCCCAACCTCTCGGCCTCCGAACCCCTGACCTTTCGGAATCCCGACTCCTGATCTCTGTGGCTTCCAAACTCCGAACCCCGGCTTCTGAAATCCTGGCCTCTGAACTCCAGACGTCTGTGGCCTCCGAACTCTGAACTCCCGGCCTCCGAACTCCCGGCCTCTGTGGCCTCCAAACTCCCGGCCTCCAAACTCTCGACCTCTGTGATCTCCGAACTCCGAACTCCTGGCCTCCAAATTTCCGACCTCTGTAGCCTCCAAACTGCCGGCCTCCGAACTCCCGACCTCAGTGGCCTCCAAACTCCGAACTCCCAGCCTCCGAACTCCCAACCACTGTGGCCTCTGAACTCCAAACTCCCGCCCTCTGAACTCCCAGCCTCTGTGGCCTCCGAACTCCGAACTCCCGACCGCTGTGGCCTCTGAACTCCCGGCCTCCGAACTCCTGACCTCTGTGGCCTCCGAACTCCGAACTCCCGGCCTCCGAACTCCGAACTCCCAGCCTCCAAACTCCCGACCTCTGTGGCCTCCGAGAGGTAGGCTTGTGACCAGAAGATGTCTAATTAGAGGACCAATTAGATGTCTTATTAGAGGACTAAATTTGGCTCACTTAAACAATCTTACATTAACCGATCCAAATTATGTTCACCTTACTGCAGACAGAGTGAATCAGTTAACCTCTTCTTGCCAAAAGTCATCAAAGAGAAAGTCAGACACAGAAGTCATGACCTAACTCTTTTCCTTCCTTCAGTTTGTCTGCACCAATTTCCCCTTTCCTCTCCTGCCCTAATGGTGCTGTCTCATGTGAAAGTAATAAATGTCAGTGACCTTCTTGTCACAATGCATGCACAAAAGGGACATTTTCTCCTTCAGACATGCACATGTAAAGCAGCCTGGATCTGAAACACCCTGAATTGTGCCAATGTTTATTCCAGTGTTATTTTTTGAGGCACAGAAAAAAGCATCTCAACACGCTGACTAAAGAGGTCATCAACGCGTGTTATTTAAATGAAGCCTTTCCTCGCTATTTAAATGAATGACTTCTCATTTATTGAACATAAATAATGTATATTTTTCAACTGATTAGATTGCTTTTTATGTTGACAAAAACAAAATTACACACATCAATATTCTCGTAACTTTTTAGAAATGTAATTTATTCGATAGTGTTTTTCTAGAAACACTTGAATAATGTTATTGGAAATAATGCTATTTCATTTTAGTAATGAAGTGGGACACTTTCCAAATACACCATCAGTTCTTTCTCTTACCAAACCACAGACTCTGCACTTAAATTGCTGTTGTAAATCAGCCAAATTCACTGTTTCTCTGGCTCTCTGCAACATATATTTATATTACTACCATAAAAATATTGACTGCTGTAATTTAACAAAAAGCAGAATGTGATTTGTTTATTTTCATGTTAATATCATAGAGCAGTATAACAACCCATATCACCTACAAATAACAAGAAACTACATTTTCTTAAATAATTTAAGTAAGTAATGTGTTGCATTGAATACATTTAAATTGACTTTTTTGGGGGGGTGAAATATGTTTTATCACCATCAATTATAAACTGATGGTCCTTTAATAATACTGTTTGCAGAGAGTTATGATAGCAATTATTGTACATCAAATATCTGGAAACATAAAAAAATCATAGAAATGCCTTATAAGATTATAAATGTTGGTATCACAACCAGTTTCTATGAGTTAGTTATATCAGAAAAGAGGACTTCGGTGTTTCCAATGGGGATTAGTAGGTGGGCTAAGTTGTCTGCCAGGTTTTAGTATCCACATGCTAAATAACCCAGGTTGTGATAGACACAAGTAGATCCTAGGCAGTTTATACCCAAATAAAATATATAGGCCTCTTTGTGCAATTCATTCCTAACACACATCACCAACCCATCATGCGACCCCTCCACTATCTTTGTTGTCACCCTACTTGTCCAAACTTCATGGATAACACATTTCTCGAGGTGGTCACCCCACAGCTTAAGAGTGTGCAGGCAGAAAGGGAATGGGTGACCGCCAGACAAACAAAGAGGACCAGGCAAGTAGGGCATCTCGCTCGCTAATCAGCTTTCAGTTCTGGATACTAGTGAGGGTGATGGTTCCTCTGGGGAGTGCAGCCAGAACCAAGTCCACGGCACCATGGATGACACGGCTGCCATCCATGGCAGGAGGGGGAGGAAGAAGAGTGGAAGAGCAGTGGTGGTAGGGGATTTAATAGTTAGTGGAACAGACAGGCATTTCTGCGGCTGTAGACGTGACTCCAGGATGGTATGTTGCTTCCCTGGTGCCAGCATCAAGGATGTCACTGAACGGCTGCAGGACATTCTGAGAGAGGAGGTTAGATAGTCAGAGGTCGTGGTCCATATCAGTACCAATGACATAGGTGGAAAGAGGATACGGTCCTGCAGGCAGATTTTAAGGAGTGAGGAAAGAGATTAAAAAGCAGGACCTCAAAGATGGTAATCTCCAGATTACTCCTGGTGCCACGTGCGAGTGAGTACAGAACTAGGAGGATAGAGCAGATGAACGCGTGGCGGGAGAGATGGTGCAGGAGTGAGGGCTTCAGATTCCTGTGGCACTGGGACCGTTTCTGGGGGAGGTGGGACCTGTACAAGCTGGACGGGTTGCTCCTCAGCAGGGCCGGGACCAATATCCTCATGGGGGTGTTTGTTAGTGCTGTTCGGGAGGGTTTAAACTAACTTGACAGGGGGATGGGAACCTGAGAGTAGATTCAGAAGGGAGAGAAGCAAAGCTGTAAATAGAAGGCAGAAAATTAGTAAGCAAGTTTAGAAGGCAGAGGAAACAAAGGCTAGAAAATAGACAACAAGGGAGTTTGGTAGTGCTAAATGGTATATACTTCAATGCAAGGAGTCTGGGGAATAAGGCAGATGAGCTGAGGACACAGATAAATACGTAGGAGTATGATATTGTTATGTATGCAATAAAGGTACAAACTGAGTACTGTTTAGCGGAACAAGATACAACCTTGTCTCTGCTTTATTACGGTCCAAAGTGTCTGACTCACAAAATGGCTGGCCTTTTATACCAGAGCAGCACCATGTGCTTGCTGCTCAGTGGCCTCCAACAATTACACATCTGGTGGCTACAAACACCATGTACATACATGACAATACCCTCCTCTGAGATCTTATCACAGTCTTTCACAGGTTGAGTCGGTCCGGTGCTTTATGCTCCCGGGTTGACCGTCTCAGTACAATTCCGGCCTGGGGTGAATGTGCAGAGTCTGTTGTGGCTGGTGGCTAGATGGCTAACTTGTTGGGGGCGGCAGTGGCCATATCAGGAATTGCAAGTCCATTTTTATTGAACAAGTCCGTGATGGAAATTCCGGGTTCACTGATGACCCTTGAGTCCACTGAAGGCTGCTGGTAGGTTGGTTGGTCGTCGACGGTTTCTTCGTCCGACTGCTCTGGCTCATCTGTATGCCTCAGCTTTGTTTGATCCATGTGTTTCCTGCAAGTTTGCCCATTCTTGAGCTTAATAACAAATACTCTGTTGCCCTCCTTGGCCATAACCATACCAACAATCCATTTGGGACCCTGACCATAATTCAACACATAGACAGGATCATTAACAGAAATCTCGCGTAACACAGTTGTACGCTCACGGTACCATTATTAACTCTGTCTTCTGTATTCAACATGATTACTTAAATCCGGGTGTACAAGAGATAACTTGGTCTTAAGACCTCTTTTTATCATGAGTTCAGCAGGCGAGACCCCTGTGAGTGTGTGGGGTCTTGTCCTGTAACTCAGCAGTATGCAAGACAAGAGTGACCCTTGGGTTACTCTCCTCATGCTTTGCTTGATAACTTGTACTGCACGTTCTGCTTGCCCATTACATGTTTTATGCCGTTAAGTTTTACAAACTCCTGAAACTCCTGACTGGTGAAGCACGACCCATTGTCGCTCACCACTATGTCAGGCAGACCATGTGTCCCGAACACGGCATTGAGATTCTCTAAAGTTGCCATGGATGTGCTGGATGACATGATTATGCATTCTATCCACTTCGAATAAGCATCCACCACCACTAAAAACATCTTGCCCAGGAAAGGACCTGCAAAATCTACATGGATCCTGGACCATGGTTTGGATGGCCATGACCACAGACTCAGCGGCGATTCTGCTGGTGCTTTGCTGAGCTGCATGCAGGTGTTGCACTAATGCATGCATGCTTCCAGCTCAGAATCAATTCCTTGCCACAATACGTGGAACCTGGCAATGGCCTTCATCATCACTATACCACGTTGTGTGCTGTGTAACTCACGCGACAAATGTACGGTTTGGCCTCCTCACACATTTACTTAGGTATGGCAGACCAATCCTCTTTGAGGATGCAACCCTTTACCACTGATAATATCAGTTCCTGGCTGGTCCAGGTCTTGTTGAGCTGTGACAGGGGTACCTTCACTCTCAAAAGCAGCCATGATTAACATTAAATCTGCTGGTTGTGGCGTTTCCACCTCCGGTGTGGGCAATGGCAACCGGTTCAAAGCATCGGCACAATTCTCTGTGCCAGGTCTGTGGCGAGTGACATAATCATAGGTAGATAATGTCAGCACCTACCTTTGGATGCGGGATGAAGAGTTGGTATTGATACCTTTGCTCTTGGAAACCAATGAAATGAGCGGCTTGTGATCGGTCTCGAATTCAAACTTCAGACCGAACAGGTATTGATGCATCTTTTTAACACCATGCACATACGCTAAAGCTTCTTTATCTACCATACTGTCGGCTTTTTCTGCTTTAGACAAACTTTTGGATGCATACGCGACAGTATGCATCCAAAGTTGAAGTTTCTCCGGCTCATTGGCTTGTTGTAACACGCAACCAATTCCATATGACGATGCGTCATAGGCCAAAACTAAATGTTTACATAGGTCATGATGTACCAGCAGTTTGTTTGAGCAAAGCAGATTGGTGGCTTTCTCGAAAGCTCTGTCTTGCAATGCGCCCCACACCCAGTTGTTGCCTTTTCTCAATAGCATGTGCAGTGGTTCAAGCAAGGTGCTCAATTTAGGTAGGAAGTTACCAAAGTAGTTGAGTAGACCCAGGAACAAACACAGCTCCATCACGTTCTGCGGCTTGGGTGCATTCTTGATGGCATCAGACCTACTGATGTGAAAAACAAAGCCATCAGCTGCGATTTTCCTCCCGAGGAATTCGACCTCCGGTGCCATGAAGACGCACTTCGAGTGTTTAAGTCTGAGTCCCACTCTGTCCAAACGCAGTAGAACCTCTTCCAGGTTGTTCAGATGATCCTTGGAGTCACGACGGGTGATCAGGATGTCATCTCGGAACACGACAGTTCTGGGAACGGACTTCAGTAGACTTTCCATATTTCTCTCGAATATTGCTGCAGCCGAGCGAATTCCAAACGGGCACCTGTGGTAAATAAACAGTCCTTTGTGCGTGTTAATGCACGTAAGTCTCTTCAACATCTCGACCAACTCCTGCGTCATATAGGCCAACGTCAAGTCCAGTTTTGTGAACAACTTCCCTCCGGCTAGCATCGCAAACAAGTCATCAGCCTTCGGTAACGGGTGCTGATCTTGTTTTGAAACCCTGTTGATCGTAGCCTTGTAATCTCCACAGATTCTGACTGTGCCATCACTTTTCAGCACAGGAACAATGGAGCTGGCCCATTCATTAAATTCAACCGGTGATATGATCCCTTCACGCTGGAGTCTGTCCAGTTCAATTTCGACCTTCTCCCTCATCATAAACGGCACTGCCCGAGCTTTATGATGGACGGGTCTTGCATCCGAGTCCACGTAAATCTTCACCTTGGCTCCCATGAAGTTGCCGATACCCGGTTCAAACAGCGAAGAGAACTTACTCAATACTTGGGCACATGTATCTTCCTCCGAAAACAATGCCTTTATGTCATTCCAGTCGCATCTGATTTTCTCCAACCAGCTCCTGCCGAGCAGCGTTGGGCCATTGCCTAAACAATCCACAACGGTAACTTGTGAACCGCACCGTTATACGACACGTTAAGGTGATTGGCAGTGCACAAAATATCAGTTCTTTGGCGTACGTGCGCAGCTTGGCATTAACAGGCTCAGCCTGGGCCTCACAGTCTTAGTATCCTACAGCTTATTAAATGCCCTCTCGTTCATGATCGATTGACTCGCCCCTGTGTCCAGTTCCATCGAGACCGGTATCCCACTAAACTTCACATTAATCAAAATTGGTTTACTCTTGGTTATGAAAGAGTAGAGTCCATACACTTCCTCCTCTGACATCTCGGTTGCGTATCTGGATCCGCGCTAGTCTGACTCTCATCCTCCACGTGGTGTGTCGCAGCTCACTTGCTCATCTGCGGACACTTGCACTGGAGATGCCTCACTCTCAGACAGCCTTTGCAACTATATTGCTTAAATCGGCACTGCTCGTGCTGATGATTTCCCCCACAATGCCAACATGGTGAAGTCAGATACATTCCCACTGGCAGACTTTGGGCAGCCACAGGTTTCGCGAACACAGCCAGATAGGCCCTGCCATGTGCCGTTCTGCCGAACGCTGAATCATTCCCGAACACAGCCAGATAGGTCCTGCCAAGTGCTGCTCTGCCGAAGGCCGAATCAATCCATTTACAGTACTTGCCAAGGTTCGGTTCTTCACCGAAATTTACTTTAAACTCCTGTCCGTCATCATACACGATTGAGCGATCTGGATGGCCCTTTTTAAATTCAACTCCTCCACCGCCAGAATCACCTCATGGTTGATACCAATAATGAAGAAGTCCCGCAGCATGTCTGCCAACACTGTCCTGAACTTGCACGGTTCCTCTAGACGTCTCAGGTCAGCAACAAATTCCACCGGGCTCTGGCCCTCCGATCGAACGTGTGTATAAAACTTGAATCTCGAGGTGATGATGCCATCGTCTGGCTTGAGGCGCTCCCTAAACAAAGTACACAACTCCTCGTACGTTTTCTCTGTTGGATCACTAGGCATGAGTAGATTTTTTATCAGACTTAGATCTTTGAACCGCACAGTGAGGAACACGGCATGGCATCGATCTACATCGCCGATCCCCTTCATTTTGTTGGCCACGAAGTACTGGTTCAAACGGCTCACAAAGTCTTCCCAATCTTCTCCCTCCACGAATCGCTCTAAAAATCCAATTGTGCTCATTTTTCAAACAAAGGTTCTTGTATTCTCGTCGCCAAATGTTATGTATGCAATAAAGGTACAAACTGAGTACTGTTTAGCTGAATAAGGTACAACCTTGTCTCTGCTTTATCACGCCCCAAAGTGCCTGACTCACAAAATGGCTGGCCTTTTATACCAGAGCAGCACCATATGCGTGCTGCTCAGTGGCCTCCAACAATGACACCATCTAGTGGCTACAAACACCATGTACATACATGACAGATATTATAGCTATTACTGAGACATTGCTGAAAGAAGGGCAGGAATGGCAGTTCATCATTCCTGGTTACATGGTTTTCAGATGGGATAGAGAGGGAGGTAAAAAAAGGAGGGGGCTCACAGTATTGGTTGAAGAAACAATTACAGCTGTGAGAAGGGATGCTATGTTAGAAGGATCATCAAATGTGGCCATATGGGTTGAACTAAAGAACAAAAAAGGGGCAATCACACTACTGGGAGTGTACTATAGAAACCCAAACAGTGCGAGGGAGATAGAAGAGCAGATTTGTAGGCAAATTTCTAGTAAATGCAAAAACAATAGGGTAATAAAAGTGGGGGATTTCAATTACCCTAATATTAACTGGGATACTATCAGTGTAAAAGGTATAGAGGGAGCAGAATTCCTAAATTGCACTGAGGAGAACCTTTTTAGCAAATACGTAGCAAGCCCAACAAGAGGGGACAGCTCTGGATTTAGTGTTAGGGGATGAAGCTGGGCAGGTGGAGGGAGTATTAGTGGATGAGCATTTTTGTATTACTGATCATAAGTCAGTTTGTTTTAGCATAGCTATGGATAAGGACAAAGATAAAACACGAGTATGGTTCTAAATTGGGGGAGGCCAATTTTACTGGGTTGAGAAGTGATTTAGCAAAAGTGGACTGGAAACAGCTACTTGAAGGTAAATCAATGTCAGAGCAGTGGGAGGCATTGAAGAGGGAGATACAAGGGGTTCAGGGTAAACCTGTTCCCACAAAGAAAATGGGTAGAACTGCCAAATTTAGAGACCCCTGGGTGACAAGGTGCATACAGGGTAAGATAAGGCAAAGACGGGAAGTTTAAATCAGATATCGAGAGCTCAATACTACAGAAATCCGAGAAGAGTATAGAAAGTGTAGGGGTGAAATTAAAAAGGAAATTAGGAAAGCAAAAAGAGGGCATGAAAAAATACTGGCAAGTACAATCGAAGGGCTAGAATTTCCAGTGCTCCGCCGCCCGGTTTCTCGGCGGTATTGGCCGTTTTGGGCGAAAACCGGGTTGGCAAAAAAATTCCCCAGCTGAGTTCTGCCGGCGGTTTCGAAGTACCGCTGGGGAGCGGACCGCCGGCGTGCACCGTCCACAGATCGCCATCGCCCGATTTTTGACTCAGCGGTGACCCGTAGGTAAGTTGAAAAAAAAATACCCATGAGAATCAGCAGAGCTGGCCGATAGCCCTGCAAAAAAAGGTAAGTAATTGTTTTTTACTAATTATTTTAAAATTCTCTTGGTGATTTCAGTGAAAATGGTCCTGAGAATGTTTTACTGATTTTTTATTTTACATTTATTTGAAAAAATATTTTTGTGTTTTTCTCCTCCGAGGTGCAGCCTCGGTGTAAATTTTTAGCAATTTTCGTAATTATCGCCCATTTTTTTAGAGAACTGCCCAATCGACCCATGATTCGATTTTTTCCGTCGCGAATCAGGGTGTAAAAACTTTTTTTTTTTCACTGGGCAGATTTTTTTCTTTTTTTTTTAAATGGAATTTTTCACCAGCGATAATTTGGGAATCTTAGCGGTATCTTGGGGGGAAATCCGGCGCTGGCGGATTGTTTGGAAATTCTATCCCAAAGAAAATAAAAAGGTGTTTTCTAATTACATAAAGAGCAAGAGGATATCTAAGGAAAGAGTCGGGCCTATTAGGGACCATAATGGTGACCTGTGTGTGGAGTTGGAGGATGTGGGTAAGGTACTTAAAGAATACTGTGCGGCTGTCTTCAGAGAAAAGGGGTACGATGCCTACATTGAAGTTAAGGAGGAAGAGAGTGAAATATTGGATGGAATAAACATAGTAAGAGAGGAACTATTAAGGGGATTAGCATGTTTAAAAGTAGATAAATTGCCAGGACCGGATGAAATATATCCTCAACTATTAAAAGAAGCAAGGGAGGAAATAGCAGAGGCTCTGACCATCATTTTCCAATCCTCACTGGCTGCAGGAGTGGTGCCAGAGGATTGGAGAACTGCTAAAATTGTACCATTGTTTAAAACGGGAGGAAGGGATAAACCGAGCAATTACAGGCCAGTTACTTTAACCTCGGTGGTGGGCAAATTATTGGAATCAATTCTGAGGGACAGTATAAACCTTCATTTGGAAAGACACAGATTAATCAAGGACAGTCAGCATGGATTTGTTAAGGGAAGGTCTTGTCTGACTAACTTGATTGAATCTTTAGAGGAGGTAACCAGGAGGGTCGATGAGGGCAGTGTGTGTGTTGTAGTCTACATGGATTTAGGCTTTTGATAAGATCCCACATGGCACGTTGATCAAAAAAGTAAAAGCCCATGGGATCCAAAAGTGGATCAGTGGCAGGAAACAAAGGGTAATTGTTGACTAGTGTTTTTCTGACTGGAAGGTTGTTTCCAGTGGGGTTCAGCAGGGCTCAATACTTAGTCCCTTGCTTTTTGTAGTATATATTAATGATTTAGACAAATATAGGGGGTGTGATAAAGAAGTTTGGTCGTGAGGTGGAAAACTTTAGACTGTAGAAGGATAGCGACGGACTGGTCAGTTGGGCAGAAAAGTGGCAAATGGAATTCAATCCGGAGAAGTGTGAGGTAATGCATTTGGTGGGGGCGGGGGGGGTTGGTGCAACAAGGCAAGGGAATGCACAATAAATGGGAGGATACTGTGAGATGTAGAGGAACAGAGGAACCTTGGAGTGTATATCTACAGATCCCTGAAGGTAGTAGGACAGGTCACTAAGGTCGTTCAAAAGACATACGGAATGCTTTCTTTATTAGCCGAGGCATAGAATATAAGAGTAGGGACGTTATGCTAGTTAAGGTTGTGATGTGAAAGATGTGATTGCACTAGAAAGGGTACACGGGAGCCATTGCCTTTGGCCCCCACCGCAACCTCTATATCCTCACCACCCATCCCTTCCCCGCCCCCTGGCAAAGGCTGAACCAGACTGTTTGCAACTTTCCAGTTCTTTTTGATCCTGAGCTGAGCTCTTGACCCTCTCTATCACAAAGACCGCCAGCTTCCACATCTGTAACATAACCAGCCTCCGCCCCTGCCTCGGCCCACCTGCTGCTGAAACTCTCATCGATGTTTTTGTTACCTTCAAACTCGACTATGCCATTACTCTCCTGGCCACCTTACCCCCTCCATAAACTTCAGCTCATCTAAAACTCTGCTGCCAATGTTCTGTAATCAGCGAAGGTTGGAAGCTTCATCTCTGGTTATTCACATTTCTCAAGAAGTGCCGGGGATCATGTGACTTGTTTTTCGAATGAATGGACTTGAGGGGTCAAGTTCCTTTTTCTCATTTCATAATTTAACTGTGCCAACAGATAAAGAACTGTTGCATTTGTAACATTGGAATCCGAGCTCCATCTGTGTTAGTCGGGTTATTTGATTAGCTCTGTGCAGCATAAGTAGATACAACCGTGGAGTTGGGGGGGTTATCTCACCTGTATATGTGGGGAAGAGATGTTTGTGCAGGAAGAGGGAGAAAGGTTAAACATCTCACCAAATTATAAATTGCTAGCCCAGCCCCATTTGAATAATTGATGAATGAGGATTAAGCCTGATTAAGATTAACGATTCGTACAGCTTTCTGTGCAGCATGGTTTTGGAGGGCGCTCTGTAATTATATCAATTAGCCACCATTGTGGGTTTATCAGATTTAAAACTATAATCCTCTTCTAAACATTTTCCTAAAGAAGATAATGCAAGTCATTTTAAATTGTAAATGAGATGGACTAGAGTATTCCATAGACACAAACACTTGCAATTATAGATCAGACTGTGCATTCAAAGTAAAACTAAATTATTTAGCATGAATTGCTGCAAGATTAGTTCTTATAGATTTGTAACTGGCAAATCTTTGTTTTTCTTCAGGGAACACTGTGTTGCAAAATGTTCTGAATGTTTGCAAATTATTCTTGTATGTTTACATACAATTACATAAAATGTTAGTAGCTTATTTTTGAATTCATCAAGCTGAGTGGTGCCAGTGCTAAGGAATGGAACAGCGATTAAAATCAAGTATAGCACAGCCAGATGCAGAAAAAAATTTCAGCTGCTCAACCCCCGACAACGTACTTCAACCCAACCTCAGAAGAGCATGCCTGCTCCACCAGTGTGCCATTTTTACCATTGGGCAGCCCAGCTTGTGTAGTGACTCTTGCAAATCTTTTGTGGTACAATGTGGGTTTCCACCTGAGATTTTTCATGCAGTGAGTTTTAAATGCATTAAACTGCCCAACAGGGATGACGAGAGGAGAAAATCACAAATCAAAATGGACTGCTCTTATACATCTTGGTGTGGCAGATATGTAGCAAAACCAGCTTTGGAGCAAATTAACTCTTTAGCTGGAGAATTGGGAGGGCCTTGTGGGAAAAACATTTATATTAAGGGAAGCACCCAAGTTAAAATGACTTGACGAGCCTCTAATAACCTTTTGTATTACCCAGATTTTCAGTCTTCAAACAAAAAGTGATGTTGTAGCTGGGTAAGTTGATCTTTGTCAGTGTTGCTTAGCTCTGTGGAGAGCGTGTGTACAAGAATCAGTCTCACATACAGAGGTGCAGATTTAATTTCAGACTTACCCACTACTTTTAAATTATAGGGCAGGGTACTGTGGGTCATGTGGACTACTTCACGGCCATTAAGATGTTACTGGGAGATCAGGGGTGAGCTCAAAACAAGGTGACCCAATTGTTTTAATTTTTCTATCCCCCACAAGCTTCCAATGGAGTGTCAATCAGCACACAACCTCTACTGAATAACCAATACAAAATATTCCCACTCCCATAATTTGGAAGCATAGTACCTCAACCAGCAGTAACATGGTCCTTCATTATTTTGGCAATTATCTGCTGAGGTTTCATCCCAATAAGTCTCTCTTTTGACAAGCAGGGGAAATAGAAATCTAATCTAAGGTTTAAGAGGTTTTCTGTTTTCCAATAATTCCCAGCGTGACCATTCATCTCCATTGTTTTCTTTTTATCAGAAGGATCATCATCTTGGATCCAACATGGATGACTCTATGTCCAAATGGGGACAGTAACAGTCAGGAGACGCGAGACTGAAGACGCACCCCTCTCCAGAAATTCAGGTTACCGTCCCCAGAAAGAAGTGGGGCGCTAAATCAAGCGCTCCACTTCCTTCCTGGGGTGGACACCTCAGCAGCGCTGCACACTGGGCCATGCAGCACTGCCGCATCCGAGGGGCTCGTCCTTCAGTTAACGGGAAGGGCCCACGCTGCCGACTCTGCATAAGAAAAAGGGTCCTGCCTGGACCACATAGAACGGGGGTGCTGGCCACCCCGCCTTTAATTTTACCCTTGGTAGCGGCCGGCCGCCCAAGACACGCATCCTGCAGCCGCCGGTGTTTTCTCCCGGCACTGCTGCAGGGGGCGAAAGTCCATTTTGGGGTCAGGGCGCTAACGGGGCGATGAGCGCGGCGATGACATCACGATCACTGGTCGCAGATGATCAGGGTGCAAAGCCGTAGCGCCGCCAATAAACTCCCACACAATATGGCAGGAGTCGTTAACAGTTAGCACCCCCAGCACAAATGAGTTGAATTTCTAGCCCAAAGTCCCCATAATTGGTTGGCTGGTTTATTTGCCTGATAACTCTGGAACTGACCACTGTCGGGGTCGTGGAGTATTTAAATAAACACTCAACACCAGGTCTGGGTTCGAAGATTCAAGAAGTCTTTATTTTGCACCAGTGGGGAGCTTGCCTGCTGGTTGTCTGTAGCCAGGCCTCTCCAATGATACAAAGTTCCAAGCATCCTTTTAGACACTTAATGATGCAGGTCAGCCTTGTGCATGCCCCCCCTATGTAATTGGCACAAAGCCCGCATGCACAATTGCTGCTTGACTAATTCCCTTTCACGTCACACAATCAATCGCCTATGTCGCATGCCAAATGGAGTTTTTCCAACATGTCACCTTTGACCCCTTGCCCTGTTTAACTGGACCTCCTGTGGTTCAATAGTTTGTCTATTTTTAATTGTCCTCAGGTTACACAGCTTGTAAAGTTGACCACTACAAAAGCCTATTTCAGCTCATTTTAGTTCCAAGATCCATTCTTACTCCTATAATTATAGCAGAGCTCGAAATCCCCACTACAGTCTCCATTTTTGGTACTTGGCTACCAAGCCCAAGATTACCAACCTAATTCTACTTCATCTTGTGTCCCCTGCCCCGTTCTGTGGTGATCAGCCACGCGGTTTGGGGGACTCGGGACGCGACCGATGTCTCAAAGTATTTCAGGGTACTCGGCTAACAACTTTATAATTAAATATTTTGCTTTCCTTCTCCGTTGCCTCTTTCTTCATGCCATGCATCACCCAATTCTCCATCCGACAGCTAGCCCTAACTGTATGATCACCAATAAAGGCTCAGCAGTCGGGCAGTCCGGGGAGCGTCGAGAGAGGCGTGGCTTGTACAGCTCCAGCTGGGAGAGAAGGCAAAAAAGAAGTAGAAAGAAATCAAAAGGTGACGTCACAGCCAAGGGGGTAAGTGATTGGCTGGTGATTGGTGAGTAGCTTTTCTTTTTCTTTCTTTTTTATATCAGTCAGTAGTTTTTAACATTGTTGTCACCAATTTAAGTGTATCTAAGGGTTAAGTCATGGCAGGACAGCTCGGTCACGTGATATGCTCCTCCTGTACCATGTGGGAACTCAGGGACACTTCCGGTGTCCCTGACGACTACATCTGTCGGAAGTGTATCCACCTCCAGCTCCTGACGGACCGCGTTGCGGAATTGGAGCTGAGGGTGGATTCACTCTGGAGCATCCACGATGCTGAGAATTACGTGAGTATCACGTGCAGCGAGTTGGTCTTACCGCAGGAGAAGGGTCCACAGCCAGCTAGGGAATGGAAGACCAGCAGGAAGAGTAGTGCAAGGAAGGTAGTGCAGGGGTTCCCTGCGGTCATCCCCCTGCAAAACAGATACACTGCTTTGAGTTCTGTTGAGGAGGATGACTCATCAGGGGAGGGCAGCAGCAGCCAAGTTCATGGCACCGTGGCTGGCTCTGTTGCACAGGAGGGCAGGAAAAAGAGTTGGAGAGCGATAGTGATAGGGGATTCAATTGTAAGGGGAACAGATAGGCATTTCTGCGGCCGCAACCGAGACTCCAGGATGGTCTGTTGCCTCCCTGGTGCAAGGGTCAAGGATGTCTCGGAGCGGGTGCAGGACATTCTAAAAAGGGAGGGAGAATAGCCAGTTGTCGTGGTGCACATTGGTACCAACGACATAGGTAAAAAAAGGGATGAGGTCCTACGAAACTAATTTAAGGAGCTAGGAGCTAAATTAAAAAGTAGGACCTCAAAAGTAGTAATCTCAGGATTGCTACCAGTGCCACGTGCTAGTCAGAGTAGGAATCGCAGGATAGCGCAGATGAATACGTGGCTTGAGCAGTGGTGCAGCAGGGAGGGATTCAAATTCCTGGGGCATTGGAACCGGTTCCGGGGGAAGTGGGACCAGTACAAACCGGATGGTCTGCACCTGGGCAGGACCGGAACCAATGTCCTTGGGGGAGTGTTTGCTAGTGCTGTTGGGGAGGAGCTAAACTAATATGGCAGGGGGATGGGAACCAATGCAGGGAGACAGAGGGAAACAAAAAGGAGACAAAAGCAAAAGACAGAAAGGAGATGAGGAAAAGTGGAGGGCAGAGAAACCCAAGGCAAAGAACAAAAAGGGACACTGTACAGCAAAATTCTAAAAGGACAAAGGGTGTTAAAAAAAACAAGCCTGAAGGCTTTGGGTCTTAATGCAAGGAGTATCCGTAATAAGTGGATGAATTAACTGTGCAAATAGATGTTAACAAATATGATGTGATTGGGATTACAGAGACGTGGTTCCAGGATGATCAGGGCTGGGAACTCAACATCCAGGGGTATTCAACATTCAGGAAGGATAGAATAAAAGGAAAAGGAGGTGGGGTAGCATTGCTGGTTAAGGAGGAGATTAATGCAATAGTTAGGAAGGACATTAGCTTGGATGATGTGGAATCTATATGGGTAGAGCTGCAGAACACTAAAGGGCAAAAAACGTTAGTGGGAGTTGTGTACAAACCTCCAAACAGTAGTAGTGATGTTGGGGAGGGCATCAAACAGGAAATTAGGGGTGCATGCAATAAAGGTGCAGCAGTTATAATGGGTGACTTTAATATGCACATAGATTGGTCTAACCAAACTGGAAGCAATACGGTGGAGGAGGATTTCCTGGAGTGCATAAGGGATGGTTTTCTAGACCAATATGTCAAGGAACCAACTAGGAGGGAGGCCATCTTAGACTGGGTGTTGTGTAATGAGAGAGGATTAATTAGCAATCTCGTTGTGCGAGGCCCCTTGGGGAAGAGTGGCCATAATATGGTGGAATTCTGCATTCGGATGGAGAATGAAACAGTTAATTCAGAGACCATGGTACAGAACTTAAAGAAGGGTAACTTTGAAGGTATGAGGCGTGAATTGGCTAGGATGGATTGGCGAATGATACTTAAGGGGTTGACTGTGAATGGGCAATGGCAGACATTTAGAGACTGCATGGATGAACTACAACAATTGTACATTCCTGTCTGGCGTAAAAATAAAAAAGGGAAGGTGGCTCAACCGTGGCTATCAAGGGAAATCAGGGATAGTATGAAAGCCAAGGAAGTGGCATACAAATTGGCCAGAAATAGCAGCGAACCCGGGGACTGGGAGAAATTTAGAACTCAGCAGAGGAGGACAAAGGGTTTGATTAGGGCAGGAAAATGGAGTACGAGAAGAAGCTTGCAGGGAACATTAAGACGGATTGCAAAAGTTTCTATAGATATGTAAAGAGAAAAAGGTTAGTAAAGATAAACATAGTCAGAATCAGGGGAAGTCATAACGGGGAACAAAGAAATGGCAGACCAATTGAACAAGTACTTTGGTTCGGTATTCACGAAGGAGGACACAAACAACCTTCCGGATATAAAAGGGGTCAGAAGGTCTAGTAAGGAGGAGGAACTGAGGGAAATCCTTATTAGTCGGGAAATTATGTTGGGGAAATTGATGGGAGTGAAGGGCGATAAATTCCCAGGGCCTGATGGACTGCATCCCAGAGTACTTAAGGAGGTGGCCTTGGAAATAGCGGATGCATTGACAGTCATTTTCCAACATTCCATTGACTCTGGATCAGTTCCTTTCAGTTACCATGCTTGTACTCATTTTCTTTGGTAGATATGCAGTACGTCCCATTATCCCGGGCTGCCATCTCAGTCCCTCCCTGTCTAAGGAGGCAGATTTCAAATATGCAATTAACTGTCTGAGTGAACCCGCTTGCTATATGTTGCCCTCCTTCATTGGGCGTGCGCACACTATCACATCCACATATTGAGTGCAATCTTCAGTATGCACCCCTTGAAATGTGCCACTGAGTTTTACCGCATAAGCGGGTGTATCGTGGAACTGAACCCGGGATTGGCCTTGTATTTCGCCTATGTTCTGTACTGCCCACAGAGGTTCGGCATCCATACCCTCTAGCTCTGGGCTAACTAGAACCATACCTATCAATTTAAATTCTCTGGTAATACAATTACTTGGGGACAAGAACACTTGTGTTGTCTTACGAACATCACAGAGGGTAATACCGTCCTTAGTTCATTTGGACAACTGCTCATTACTTATCCAGTCGGATATTTTTCCCTGTTTCATCTGGTTTACATTGTATCGGATGTTCCCGAGTAACCATGTGCCATACATTGCACATGCAAGTTCTTTATGTGTTTCTTGGGTTAGATCATTTAGTCACACACTTATCTTATTGATAGTTTGGGCCTGAGGCTCTCGGATTTCCTTGACTTGCAGCATTTGTCTGGCGACCTCGTCCCCTGTTTCTGACAACTGCGAAGTCAGATCGTTGCCTTTTAGTAAAAGGGTTCCCCAACGTTGGGCTAAGTTTTGAACTTCTTGGTCTATACTGGCTATGTCAAAAGTGTTAACAGTTGCCACCCTCGCTGCACACCGACAGTGTGTGTCGGTTGTTGTTAGACAATAGACAACATGAAAACCACATCATCTCGTGGTTCATTGTCGGACTATCTCGATCATATGTACCGTTAGTATCACCTCAGCATCTAGCCATTGTGACCCTCTGTTCCCCATTTCACTTAATGCCCATTGTACTTGGTCCTCAATTGGCCCACTTAACTATCCAAATTCATTTATGTTCCCTTTGGCAATTACACTTTTAACTCCTTTCTTAGTGATATTTACTTGACCACACATATTTAAAATTAATTGAAATTAAAGGTTTTGGGCAAGATTTTCCACTTTTGTGCATATCGCCCAAAAATGGGCGTTATTTCCGGCGTGGGCGGTAAAAATGTGTTTTCAGATCGCCGGCTTGTCGCCCATTCTCAAAGCACCTAGTCTCCATTTTTGAAAATGTGTGTTACCACAAGCGATATGAAATGGGCAGTAGCATTAAAGCTCACTGACCTTCTGCCATAAAGTGTCGCCATCCTTAGCAATGGCATGGCAACGTTCGATTCCCACGATTCTGGAGGTCAAGGGTCATCATGACATGCGCAGAAGAGGAGACACAGAGAGAGGGAGCTCAGAGGGACTGAAGGCGTGCCTGGGTGTGGTGTGGATACTTTGTGAGGAAGGAGGGAGACTTTAGAGCTTCACACCAAGTAGGGAAAGAACAAATAGCTGTTACCAGCCACATATTTGCCCAAATTTGGCCTATAATGGAGGGAGAGGAGGAGACATCACAACACGCTGTGGAGACTGACGCTGGAGCGAGCAGTGAGATGGGAGAGGAGCACATTGGAGGGCGCAAAAGAGCCAGGAGGTTCTTGGACGTGGCAAATGCCTCCCTCCTGCAGGAAGTTGAGTCACGCTGGGGTGATTTGACACAGGGAGGGCGTGGGAAACCCACCCTAAAGATATACCAGAGGATATGGAGTGAGATAGCAGAGGTGGTCTCATCAGCGACCAACGAGGTGCATTAGGGCAACCAATGCCGCAAACGATGGAACGACCTTGTGGGATCCGCAAGAATAAGTATTACATTGATTTACATGTACTTATGTATTTATATAATTTGATCTGTAGCAGTCACGAGTGACTATCAGCAGATGTGAGGTCTTCCACTTTTACCGGGAATGTTTTACTCAAAGCCTGCGGTCACGTACACGTCTTTACGTAAAGAAGATAATTGTCATAATAATCATGAATACATCTGTCGGTTATGTGTTGTATCAGTGTCTGTGACAGTACCTAGCAATGATCTCATGCCCTGTCGTCCTGTCACCTTTTACAGAAGAAGCTATCGACGATGAGGTCCATGCAGAGGCGAGCGGGTGGGGGGCCACCAGTCCCCAGCGACATCACTGAGATGGAGGAGCGGGTGCTCACACTCGTGGGGAAGCACACCCGGACGGCCACGGAAGCATCTGCAGACCCTGAAGTGATGCCACGTGAGTAAAGTTTACACCATTGCGTAATGTAAAGTCAATAGATGCCACACCCACTCATATCCGAACAATTATATATGATAGATGATTTCTAAAATTGTCCTGGAAATAATGCTGGCCTAATGAAAATCATTGCAATGCAAATGTGTTGATGGTCATGAAATGTGATGTCTGCGATGATTTTGAGAGCGGTGGTGCTTTTGTCATGCATATGCTGTGTGTAGCGCTGGACTCACCTTGTCACCCTAGCACCCCCTTTCTCCTCTAATAATGTAATTTGAGTTTTGCAGCTCAGCCAGCAGCACGTCCCAAGGCAAGACCACAGAGGCAAGAAGGTGGGGGCACGGGGCCCGACTCTCCAGACGAACATACATCTGGTGCTGAGGAGCTCCGATTCTCGCTCGTCAATCCGCTGGGTCGGTTCTTCACGGATGAGAGCGCAGACTTCGTGGAACCTGCATCGCCAAGCTCCAGAAGCCATTCCACCCCAAGGCCCTCCGTGGTCCTCCAGTCATTCCCACCTCCACTCTGGAGGTACCGGCCCCAAGGACCTCGGCACAGGGCACCCCATTTGTCCCCAGGACGGCGCCAACCCTGCTGAGGCATCGTGGACGCAGCAGATCTGTTCCACGCGTGCCACATGAGAGCGGAGAAATGGTACAGTTGTCCTGGAAAACTGTAGACATTGGTGACCAGCTCATCGAAGCATTGGGGGGCATATCCCGACAGCTGGCCACCATGATGAGTATATTCCGCGGATGGCGGAGGATTTGGATGCGATAGCCAGGAACACTGCTGGCACAGGCCTCCCAGTGGTCCCAGACCACGGCGCTCCACCCCTAGTTTCACATCACCACTGCGAATGACAGATGAGAGCAAGGACCAAGATCCTGCTTCTGCATCAGAGAATATTGGCCCCCTCAGCACCCCCCGCTCCCGTACCCATGCACCCACTGCATCTGCCTTCATCCCCCCCAATGATGCACCGCCTGAGGAGCTCCTCGGCCAGGCGCCGTGGAGCGAGGAGGGGATGGGGTAGAGGTGGGGAGAAGAAGGGGAGGGGGGAAGGAAAGTGAGGTGCATGTCCACAGGTGATGGCTGTGCTATATCTCCATCTGGGTGTATGCAATTTGTTGTAATGTATGGGGGCTGGGGACCAAGCTCCTGCTTTGCCTTTGTATTCTGTGTTGCTGGACATTTTAAACATTTGATTGATGTCAATGGTAGAAAAAGTGAGGTGTGGGCAGGGGTTGGGTGTTATTGCCTGTGATACTTCTGTTGGTATAAAACATTTTTTATTGAACATAACCTTGTTGCGCATTGTCTCATATAGCTGGACCGTTACACACTGGTGATTCCTTAACATGAAAGGGTTAAATACAACTTAACATCAATCAACATAAACTTTAACTGGCACTATTGATGTCTGAGCTGCACATACACAGCAGTGTGTCAGTGTTGTCACTCACATCAACGTTCTTTCAGGCAAATCATTCAGATATCAGCTCCTCATGTAAGAGTCTTGCAGCTATGAAGCCACCACGGGCCCTTTCCTGCGGTCTGGAGGGAGTTGTGGGCATGGTTGCATAGCCAGCCTGATTGTCTGGCCCTAGATCAGTGTCCAGCCCCTCATTGTCCTCTTCCTCTCTCTCCTGACGTGGAACATCAGTGCCTTCTGGCAATTGTTGTCCCCTCCTGATAGCCAGGTTGTGCAGCATGGAGCACACGACCACAAATTTACCTACTTGCTCAGGGTTGTATTGTAGCTCCCCTCCTGAGTGGTCAAGACATCTGAAGCACTGCTTAAGCAGAGTTATTGTTTTCTGGACCACATTGCGTGTGTCTCTCTGGCTCTGTGTATCGCTTCTCGGCCTCGGTGTGAGTGTCACGCAGGGGGGTTGTCAGCCAGGTGGCTAGACCATATCGGTTATCACCAAGCATCCAGCATTGTCCTTATGGCTGACTGGTATGCATGTCAGAGACAGCGCTCTCACGCAGGATGTGAGCCTCATCGAAGCTTCCCAGACATTTGGCATTCACTGCCATGATGATCTGGTTGTGGTCAACAACTAGTTGGACCTTCAGGGAGTGAAATCCTTTTGTGTTACGAAAGTGCTCCGGGTCCTGAGAAGGTGGCCGCATGGCGATGTGAGTGCACTGTATAGCTCCCTGCACCCTGGGGAACTTAGCAATGCGGTAGAATGCTCCAGCCCTGTCAGTCTGAGCCTCTGTGGTCATGGGGAAGCTGATAAAGTCCATCTTTCTCACATATGGGGCCTCCGTGATCTGTCTAATGCAGCGATGGGTTGTATGGTGAGACAGAGGGCAAATCTCGACCGCGGAGGCCTGAAAGGAACCGGATGTGGAGAAAGACTGTGCCGCGGTGACCTTGACCTCGACCGACACTGATGTCCTGATGGCAGGCTGCATACGTGGCCTGATGAGCTCACATATTTCATTGATCTCCACCTTGTGGAAGCACAGTCTCTGAAGGCAGTTGTGGTCAGAGACGTCAAGGTAAGACCTCTTTTCCTGTACGTGCGGGGTGTGTATGGTCTGGCCCTCCTCCTCATTCTTTCACATCTTAAGTTGGGGACATAATGATGTGCATCACACATTGAGATATCTGCACTCTGCAGCATCTGCGTAATCGATGCAGGCCGAGAAATGGCTGGCCCCATTACATTGAAAGTATAATAGCGATTGATCAGAAGCAATCATTTCCTCACTAAAATATACCTAGAGTAAACCCCCAATAGTCCAGAGTCTGAAAATATGTCTGTTGAGATATTCACTTCACCTGAGAAGAACTCCAGAGTCAATGCAAACTCCCCCGAAGTTGAAGCAGCCTTTTGAATGAAGCGACCTGCGATTTAAAAAATGGCAGCCACACCGCTGGCTTTAGTTCAGAACAGCTCCACTTTTTATGGGCAGTTTTTTGGGCGAGTGATATTGTGAGCGATATGTGTGCAAGGTGGTGAAAGTGGCAGTGGGCAATAACTTTCCTAAAAATGCCCAATTTGTGCCAAAATGGGCGCTATATGGACATTATACGCCATTTCAGCAGTAAAATGGGCATTAATTGGGCGTTAAGCATGCAAAAAAGTGAAGGTTCTAACCAATTATGTCTTATAAAAATAAAATATTTTCCTGATTTTTAAAAAAGTTTTTAAAATTATAGTTAAAAATAAACTTACTGTATTGGGGAGAGTTTTTAACAATAAAATATGTGTTTATAATTTTATTTTAATATGTTTTTTATTGTTTTAAAACACTTGCACCTGTAAAAGTAGGTTATGTGCCTGCTTTTATCAAGCACAAGATTTTTGAGGACATTTGCCGGCAAGATATGCGTAAATACCGCAATCTTGCCCAAGCAAATGTCCTCGTTCCCGAGATCTGTCAAGCTGGAGCTTGACAGATCGGAAAAGCCGGTTTTCAGCGCATGTACATTCTGTGCTGAAAACCGGCTTTTCCGATGCCTTCCCGGGTCCGTAGAAACTCCGTACGGGCCTGAGAAGTTGAGATTTCTAGGCCATGATCTTCTCTTTTCTTTTTTATTGTTATAACTATCCATTATTCCCTAAACCAGTTTCAATTTCGGATCCTCGTACACTCTAAGTGCACCTCCAATTACCTTTTAAATGTGCTGAGGGTTTCTGCCTCTATCACCCTTTCAGGCAGTGAGTTCCAGACCCCCACCACCCTCTGGGTGAGGAAATCTTCTCTAAACCTCCTCCCATTTACTTTAAGCCTATGTCCCTATAGGTTTTAACACTTTTCTCTGCTATATACCTCCAATTTCATGGTTTGAATTCCTGCTCAACATCTCTTTTTTTTTTAAAAAGATTCCTTCCTGCTTTTTTTAAACAGTCACCATAGCAACTAACTTCGACCTTTATTTCTTGCAGTACAAATAGCTCCTCACTCTTCACATTTCACACGTCACTTTTGTCCGAGTTTGTTGCAGTTATAACATACTTCGGGTTTTCCTACCAACCCCATGGTTTCTAATTAATGGGGGCTGCTGGCAGTTGTTCTTTCTCGTGTGTCCTGATGGGTGCTGTCGCCATCACACCTACTGTCAGTTTATTTCATCGCTTTCTCAGTCAAAAGTCGAGTCCGTCTAATCCGTCTAATTCATAATACGCGCGAGTGTCTAAAATTAGGGCTTTCTCCTCCTGTTGTTTCTTTTCCGACTCCGACCATTTTCTTTGTTCAGCGGGTGGGTCGTCTGGTTTCCAATTTTGTTTAATCATTATTTCAATTAGTTTTTGATTTTTCTCTGCTAGGTACCGTGTCAGAGACCCCTCTGGTCCTGACTCGAGTTTCTCACTTCCCATGGATATTGGTTGTCAGCGATACATCCCTTACTTACTCATCCTGAGTGAGACTAATACTTGCAATCTATTGCTGGTCAGCGTTACTTTCCTTACTTACTTACTTCTGCTCACGAGTGAGACCGATACTTGCAACCTATTGATTGTCAGCGGTACGTCCCTTACTTACTCGCCCTGAGTGAGACTAATACTTGCAATCCATTGGTTGTCAGCAGTACGTCCTCCTTACTCCTCACGAGTGAGATCGTCACTTGCAACCTATATCAATTATCAATCACAATGTTACACAGATATACTTCTATGTAACCAATCATAATTGTTTCACCTGGGATCTTCTGCTGACTACTTGAAGTCTCGGCCAGACCTGCAGAATCGGATCACTCAGGCAGCTAACACCAGACAGATTTCTGCCCTTGTCCTAACTGTGCATGGTAATTAAAACGTACTCACGCCTTTGACATAGCTTCCATCTGCCAGTGTCCGCCGTCCATTTGAGATCCTGCTGACTACACCAATTGTAGTGGAGTATTTAAAATAAACAACACCAGGTCTGGGTTCGAAGATTCAAGTAGTCCTTATTTTGCACTGGTGGGGAGCTTGCCTGCTGGTTGTCTGTAGCCTGGCCTCTCCAATGATACAAAGTTCCAAGCAACCTTTTATACATTTAATGATGTATGTCAGCCTTGTGCACGGCCCCTCTATGTTGTTTAATTGGCCCAAAGCCCACATGCACAATTGCTGCTTGACTAATTCCCTTTCCTGTCACACAATCAATTGCCTATGTCTCATACCAAATGGAGTGTTTCCAACATGCCACTTGCCCTGTTTAACTGCCCCTCTGGGCCTCCTGTGGTTCAACAGTTTGGCTTTTTGTAATTGTCCTCAGGTTACACAGCTTGTAAAGTTGACCATGACAAAAGCCTATTTCAGCTCGTTTTAGTTCCAAGATCCATTCTTAACCCTTTAATTATAGCAGAGCTCGAAAGCCCCCCTTCAGTCAGCAATCAATGTGCATTGCAATTAGACTGACATACCAGGATTTAGACTCACAATCTCTAAGCTGTTAGGCAGGTAGTTACCCTGTCAGGTCATTCATCACTTCCTAATCAGAGCTTTGCTGTGCATTCAGAGAAGGTATTTACAATTGCAAGTGCAACATTTTTGTACTGCAGAAGAGTTTGGTGTTTTAGTAGCAAATGTAGATCTGTAACCCTCCCGAGAAATAACACATCCTTTTGTCCCACCTTAGAAGAAGTAATTGGGGTCTTGAAGTTAAGTAGTTGACAATTTGAATGGGGAAAACCAAAACAATAAATTTACACTGGAATGTTCTTTCGTCTTCTTGATTGTCTTCATTTGCAGTCAATCATCCTCATTGACCCTGATTTACAAGAAAGCCCAGCTAAGAGACATTGCTGCAATTGCTGTGGGTTCTGTAAATATAGAGCTCCATCTAGTGGACTACTGCTCCATCTAGTGGACTACTGTGGTAATGCAACTGCTGATGGAAAATAATAAAAGGGTCATGTGAACAGGTCACCTGACAAGTTTTCAGTAGAGCCATCTTGTAATCTATGTGCATATGATGTCGTAAAGAAAATATCACATTAGCGCTGAAGGATAGGATCATTGGAATCCCTAGCTGAAATTTTTGTTGGTGGATGATTCCTGCCACACAAAAGAGAGACTTTGAGAGGTTCTTTGTTTTGCAGCACAGCTAAAAATCCAAGGTAAATTACAAGCACACTTAGCTGAACTGAAGATTTCAGATGGCTGCACCTATGGGAATAAAAGGATGCTTGGGTGAGTTTCATCGTGACCGAGAGATTCCCAGAGCATAATTGGAGCGGCTAGAAATGTTTTTCACCACAAATAGTATCATCGAGTTCCCCGATGATGAAAACCATAACTGAGTGGTGTTAGAAAGAAAATGGGCTATTTTCTTGACTGAAGCAGGCACCGAGGTGTATGAAACCTTGAAAAATGTGCTTGTTCCCATCAAGCCAAAGGACATGCTACTGATGGAGAACAGCACTACAGTTTGAGCCCCTGGAAATTGTTGAAAGTTATCATTTTGGAATATGAGATCAATTAACTGACAAGAGTATCAGTGAGTCCATTCACTGTCATTTCGGAAACTTTCAGGACCGAGCATTGCATGACCGCTTTGTTTGTGGGACGGAAAATGAAGCGATCAGAAGGAAGTTGTTGATAACTGCTAACTTGTCTTTTGATTTAGCTTGTCAAACAGCTATGTCGATGAATATGGTCGACCAATATTACCGAGAATATTGAGCCATTTCCAGGCGTCAGACAACCGAGGTGAATCGCCTGCAGGATAAAATTAAAAGGCAGTTGGGTCGCAAGGCCTCAGCAATGGGTACATTAAAGTTGTGCTATCAGTGTCTGGGACAACACATTGCTCAAAGTTGTCCATATGTGAAGGCAGAGTATTTCTTCAGCAAGAAAACTGGGCATCTTGCGAAGGCATGACAACTGAAGGGTCTTCTTCTTCTTAGGCAGTACCTCGGAGTCGAGGATGACTTGCTTCCACATTAAAAATGAGTTCTCAGGTGACTGAAGAGTCCAATGTGGGACCTACAGTCTCTGTCACAGGTGGGGCAGACGGTGGTTGGAAGAATGGGAGGTTGGGGTGCCTGGGTTGCCGTGCGCTCCTTCCGCTGTCGATGCTTGGCTTCAGCTTACTCTCGGCGAAGAGACTCGAGATGTTCAACGCCTTCCCGGATGCTTTGCCTCCACTTTGGGCGGCCTTGAGCCAGGGATGCCCAGGTGCCAGTAGGGATGTTGCACTTTTTCAAGGAAGCTTTGAGGGTGTCCTTGAAACATTTCCTCTGCCCACCTGGGGCGCGCTTGCCGTGTCGGAGTTCCAAGTAGAGCACTTGTTTTGGGATTCTCGTGGCAGGCGTGCGGACGATGTGGCCCGTCCAGCAGAGCTTATCGAGCATGGCCAATGCTTCAATGCTGGGGATGTTGGCCTGAGCGAGAGCAAATTGAAGAGTAAACCGATGTTCAATGCTAGAAGTAGAAATCATCAGAAACTAAGCATTGAAGAGAAGGACCAGGACGAGGAGGTTCTGGAGATACACATCATCAGGAGCACAAGGGTACCTAACAACGATTCGCGAAGTATTGTCATCCAAGTAGACGTTGCAGGAACCAGGATACCCGTGGAAATCCTGGGTCACTATATCTTGACAAATTGAGTGATTTTCCGATGGAGAAGTCGGAGATAGAGCTGCGAGGCTACTCAGGAGAGCAAATTCCTATTGTAGGACATATCACCATACTGGTGAAATACAAAGATCAGTTTCAGAGCTTGCCTCTCTTAGTAGTGCCAGGAGACAAGCCTTCCTTAATAGGTAGAAATTGGTTGGGATCGCTGAAGCTGGATTGGAATGAGATTTATCGTGTTGCAACGAGATTTGCATCAAAAGATGACATCGTCAAGCAATATCCGAAGGTGTTCTGCGAAACAGGCAGTCTGATCCAAGGCTTCAAGGTGAGTTTCAGAGTACAGAAGAACGCTAGACCACTTTACTGCAAGCCAAATCCCGTACTATACACACTCAAGGAAAAAGTTGAGCAAGAATTCAAAAGACTAGAAACTGAGAACATTATATCTAAAGTAAGATATAAGTGATTGAGCTACACCCATTGTTGCTAAGGCAGCTAGTAATGCTGATGCTTTGTCCAGGTTGCCAACCCCATCACAAGTTACACCCACTAGGGAAGAAGTGTTCTATTTTTCATACATTGATGAACTGCCAGTCACAGCTGAAGAGATTGGTAGAGCAACCAAACATGACCCAGTTATGTCAAAGGTGTATGATTATATAGCAAATGGCTGGCCAAACCAAGTATTAGAGAAGGATCTGCATCCATACTTCGTTCATAGGAATGAATTGCCTGTGGATAATGCTTGTATCATGTGGGGTGTAAGGGTGGTTATCCCAAATAAATTCAGGTCCAAATTATTAGGCAATCTTCATGACCAGCACTTGGGAATGTGCTTGACCAAGAGTTTTGCATGCAGTTATTTATGGTGGCCAGGTGTAGCTAAAGATATAGAGTACATCGTTACTCAGCGTACAACATGTCAATCGGTAAGCAAGAAACTACCATCAGTACCATTACAGCCATCGAAATGGCCTCCCAGGGTGTGGCAAAGGTTACATGTAGATTTTGCTGAGCTAGAAGGACAACAATTGCTCATTGTGATTAATAGCCATTTGAAGTGGGTAGAGGAGTTTTCGATGCGGAAAATAACAACAAGTAAAACAATAGGCAATTTGCGAAGATTGTTTACTTCATATGGCCTCCCAAAAGAAATTGTGTCTGATAATGGGCCGCAATTTTGTTCAGAAAAATGTGCACAGTTCATGAACAGAAATGGGGTGAAACATACCAAGATTCCACCGTACCACTTGCAGCAGAGTGCACAGTACAAAGTGTAAAATGTGCCCTCATCAAGCAAATGTTGGATCCAAATCCAAAGAAATGGCAGTTGTCATTGGCAAATTTTCTAATTACTTATCGTAATACACCTCATACAACTACTGGTAGAACACCAGCAGTGTTGTTTCTCAAATGACAAATGCGGACCAGGTTCTCGTTGTTGAAGCCAAACTTGGCAGAGTCAGAAGAAGAGAAACAATTAAGACAGAAAGAGAATCATGATCGAGGTAGAGTAAAAGAGGGAAGTGTGAAATTGAGTCAGAAGGTTAGAGTGAAGAACCATCACCATAAATGGTTTAAGTGATTACCAGAAAGATTAATGAAGATATGTGGTCCTCACACATATTTGGTCAAGATGTTTGATCGTGGAAAGGTTAGTGTTAGTGAAAATAAATTCACATAGACTCTAATAAAGTAAGAGAGACAACTTTATTGCTAACAGAGCTCTGGGAGAAGAGTTGAGGTCCCACGACCTGCGAATCACCTTCTCCCCGAGTGCCTTGTGCCGCGGGGTTATAAGCAGTTTACAGGGGGCAGAATACAATCATTTAAATTCATTTACATACAACCAATCAATCCATATGGCAACGCAATTCATTTACATACAACTTTTTAGTCCTAGTGAAACCTGATAGCATGGCACAAGTTTGGGGGCCCTTCCTCTGTATCTTCTTTTTGTGGTTAGTTATTGTGTTGCAAAGCTTTCTATGAAACAGTGGCTTGCACCTGGCCAGGAGTCACTTGTTGCTGCTGAGTTCATATCAGGGACAGCAGATAGGCTTCTTGGTACAAAGTTCATTTAGTGGAAAGGCAGATAGTTGGCTTACCCCATCATGCTTTGCTATGTCCGAAAATCCACTCCAACAGTTCCCCCTGTTGGTCCTGGAGGATGTTCACGAAATCCAGATGACCACAATGAAGGTGGCTCAGTGCCTACCTTCGGGGCAAGTTACTTCCCTGCCTTGCCTATAGCTCTAGCCTACCCTTCATAGGTAGTGGTCTGTGCCTGCGTCGTCCGCTCCGACTTCCTCGGCGTCTCTGGGTGTTCCCATCAGATGTTCTTTTCCGGTGATCATGCTGGCAACCAGCACTATTCGGGCCATCATGACTTTACAGCAGATATTAAAACATCCGGTAATCAAGCAACAAGTAATTATTATTACAACAAGAATAACTACTCCATGCATTAAATACGACCCCCAGGATCCTCCTAATAGCCAGTCAAACTGCTTTCTTATGGCATCAATGGCTTGGGTGATATTGTATGATTCATCCGTAACATGCGTTATACATTTGTCTCCTATTAGTGTGCATACTCCCCCCTGTTGGGCTAACTGATAATCTACGGCATAACAGGTCTGCTGCGTATACAATCTTAATTCAGACAGCTCCCGGTTGATGGCATCCAATCACTTAGATGTGCTGTTTCCCAGAATGGTTAATCCACAAATAAGATAGTTCCTATTTTTGGCACTAATTACCCCCGCTGATCCCCCCACAGACAGGGCCCCGAGGAACCCGTGGCCGAAGTCACAGGGGGTCCACCCAAGGGTGGCCACTAACAGGGCCTCTACTGATTGGGCTAGTGGGTAACACACGGTTTGATTGCCGTGTAAACGTATATGGGTCTTGAAAAACAAGTTATCTTCTAATCCTATTAGCTTTACAACCGTGACAACATAGAGTAACGCAATTATATACGCTATCTTAGACATGTTTGTTACGCTCAAACAATACAATATTTACACATTAGCAGTAGCCGTAATTTGGACTTGCTTGCAGTTGTCACCTGTTCGGGGTGCATAAACAAGTATCCCGGTTACATTATCATGAATCACATGTCTTATGTTTACTCATTAGTTTCTTTGTACAATTTCAACTGGGTCCAATGTTTCCATACACTCTTCCCTCTTATGTCCAGACAGGCACAGGTGTCTCCACTGATTATGACCTCATATGGGCCATTCCATTTTGGTACAAACCCTGGTTTTTCAGTTAATGTTTTTACCATGACGCGACGTCCCGCCATCGGGATGTCAGGGAGCCTTTCAAGCTCTTTCTGAGTGTCTCTCTCTTCCTGATTGTCTTTTACTAATTTACGCATCCCTTTGAGTTGAGTGCTTAGTTCCAAAACATACCATTTATTTTTGTCTTTTAATGGGCCTACGTCGGCCCCACCTGTTATGATGCTTTCTGGTAATTGCATCGCCCTTCCTGTCATTAGTTCATAAGGGGTTAATCCGATTGTCCGGTTTACCGTGGCTCTTAACTTCATTAATATAATAGGTAATACTTCTGTCCACGTTCTTCCTGACGTTTGCATGGCCTTGGCCAGGGTGTTCTTAAGGGTACGGTTCATGCGTTCTACCATTCCAGAACTCTGTGGGTGGTAGGGGATGTGGAATTTTTGTTTTATGCCCATCAGCTGGCATACTGCTTTTACAATCTTCCCTGTGAAGTAGGTGCCTTGGTCGGAATCTATCTGAAGAGGCACTCCCCATTGGGAAATCACCTGCTCGGTCAAAATCCTTGCCACTGTTGAGGCAGTGCAATCACGTGTGGGGAAAGCTTCCACCCACCGGGTAAATTGATCTATAATCACGAGGCAATATCTTTTTCCATGGGATGGGGGCAAAGGACCTGTGAAATCAATTTGTAAATGTTCCCATGGCCCCCGTGGACGAGGCTGGTGTCCCATTTTAATTTTAATAGGCCTGCCTGGATTATATTGTGCGCACGTAACGCATCGATGGCAATGTTTGGCAATATCTCTCCCCATCCCCTTCCACCACCAATCTCTTCCAAGACTCCCGGTCATGGCCTCTCATCCCGAATGGGAAAGGCCATGGTGCAACACCAATAAGGTATTCTGTATGCATTCAGGCACCATTACCTTGTCGTTTCGTCTCCAAACGTTATCCTTTCCCTGCGTTGCGCCCTGCTTTGTCCACATACCTATTTCTTCCTCAGAAGTGTCCTGGTGTAGTTTCTCGATACTTATCTGTTCGTCTCGGACCCCAGCGGCGCTGACTGAGGCTTCCTCACACTCCTCTTGTTCTAATGCCTCTTGTGCAGCTAAGTCCACAGCTTGATTTCCCTGGTGACTCAGCCAATTTGGACTGGTTCGGTCCGGTTCCCTTTGATGGGCTACCTGTTTTGGTTTATTACTGGCTGCTAAGAGAGCTTCTATTCTCAGCTGGTGTTTTATGGGATGTCCGCTGGTTGTGATAAAACCCCTCCTCCCCCATGCTGTCATATAATCATGTACTACCCCGAATGCATATCTAATGTCCGTATAGATATTAATGATCTTACTCTCTGATAGTTCCAGTGCCCGGGTGAGGGCTACCAATTCTGCCACCTGAGCTGACGACACCCCACTAATTCGCCCTGATTCAACTGTCTCTAGATCCTGGTTAATTACAGCCCATCCGGTATGAGGTAGTCCCTCTACGTATTTTCGCAAGCCGTCCACAAACAAGGTTTGTTCTGCGGTTTGAAGGGGCGTGTCTTTTATTCTATCCTCTTCCATGTCCATATCCACGTCCCCAGAATCGTGGGGCTCTCCCTCTTGCACTATGCCCTCCGCGGGGTTTTCCCCGACATCTCTAATTATAGTTACTGCTTTGTTGGGTGGCAAGAGGACTGCTTCCCACTTTGCCCATCTCATATTAGAAATGGTTCTCAGTTTTCCTGTGTTTAACATTTCTACCAACGTATGTTTGGTGTGGAAGAATGATGTTTCTGGTCATTACCACGGGCTCGCTTATTTTTACTGCCCAAGCTGCGCAGTCTAGTGCAGCTATACATCTGGATAATCCGGTCACCACCGGACCTTCGGCGGTGGAGTAATAGGCTATAGGTCTCCTTTTATCCCCGTGGTCTTGGGTGACCATGGCTGTATAGAACCCATCTTCATTGGTACAGTGGATGTGGAAATCTTTACCCATGTCAGGCAGTCCCAATCCAGGTGCGGAGACTAGTTCTGACTTGAGTTTACTATACGCCTGTTCTTGTTCAGGGCCCCACTCTATAAGGTCTAGGGCCGGTTTTCCTCCCTTTATTAGTCTTTGTATAGGCTCGGCAATCTTTGCAAACTCAGGGATAAAGTTCCGGCTGTAATTAAAGAGACCCAGTACCTTCCTCACCCCCCTTACCATTACTGGTCGAGGCATGTCCTTGACAGCCTTTTTCCTATCCGAGGGCATTTCTTTCAACCCCTTTGAAAGGCAGTACCCTAGGTACAGGACTTGGGTTTTCCCTACCTGGGCTTTCTTGGGGTTGACCTGAAGTCCTGCCATCTCCAAAGCTCGTAACACCAGGTATAGGGTTGCCTGATGTCCCTCCTTGGTTTCTGAAGCTATTAATATGTCGTCAACATATTGTAAAATACTATTTCCTGCCGGTACTTCTATTTGTTTTAGTACATCGCTCATGACTCGATGGAATATGGCAGGACTATTATGGAACCCTTGTGGTAATCGGGTCCAAGTATATTGTTTATCCTCCACCGTGAAGGCGAATTTCTCTTGTGATTCTGGGTTGAGGGGAAGTGCCCAGAAGCCATTGGCTATGTCCAGGGCTGTAAAGATTTTATGTTCAGGGGATAATCCATTAAGGATTGTGGAGGGACTGGCCACTATCGGGTATAGTTTGGGGTGACCTTATTAAGGGCATGTAGTCAATGGTTAGTCTATAACTCCCATCTGGCTTCCCTACTGGCCATGTTGGGGAGTTAGTGGTGCTAACAGTTTCTCTTAAGATACCTTTTTCCACTAGTCCCTTTACTATTTCTACAACTGCTGTTCTGGCTTCGGGTCTTATAGGGTATTGCCAGTGTGGTTTATGAGATGGTCCAGGGACCTTAATAGGGTCCATGTCCGCCTTTCCGGTATCCAATTTTGTCTGTGCCCAAACCCCGGACACAGAGGCACAAGTGCCGCCAAATCCTCCAGTCTCAGTATGCCAGTTGGTTTTTGTGGCTGTTGCTACCCCTAAACTTTCCATATGGTGAGCTATCTGTCCCAAATCTCCCTTACTGCCATCTGCCTTTGGCCATGTTAATTTCCTCTTGCCACAATCAACCAGGACCTGAAATTCCTTCATTACGTCATTCCCCAATATTGTTCCCTCACGATTCTTGCATACGTAAAATCTCATGGGTATACATAAATTATCAATTTCCACCACTTGGGTGGTGCTCAGGTAGGCCGGTGTTGGCCGTCCATCTATTCCGTTTATTAAAGCCTTTTTGTCGGTTTTGGGAAGGGGTAGATTGGTAATGGATATTGAGGCTCCAGTGTCCACTAGCATCTCAAACTGTCGGCCCCCTACTAGTGTATATCTGGAATAATCGTTCCCCATACTCTGAGGCTCCTTCCCCCTTTTGTTGTTAGGTTGTAGTAATTTTACTCCAATTAGTAGGGACATTACCTAAAGTGTAGTTGGTAGCCCACCCAAACTGTATCCAGCTCTGCTCAAAATTTGGTAGTCGCACACCGGTGTTGTAATTTGCCCAGGGATGCCATTATCTGCTGTCTCTCGTCGGGGGTAAATGGTTTATAGGTTGCAGTGGGATTCGCTGCAGTTCCTCCCCTGGTGACTGGCACCGCCAGGAAGGTTTCTAGATCTTCCTGACCCGGGACTGTTGCCTCACCTTGGTAATCTTCGTAAGGGGGCAGTGAGGCTGTTTCTCCCCCTCATTGGGAATGGTTCTGAATCTGTTGTTCTAACGCCAGGCATTTCTTTTCCCATTCCCTACATTTTCCTTGTGCCTGACTTAATTGTTTACTTTTCTCTTCCCTTTTCTCTCTAACGTCCTTTACTTGCTCAATTAGTCCTGATAACTGATGTACTAGTAATACTCCGGCCTTTTTGGTTTTATCTTTCTTTTGTTTTGCCATCCAATTTCATTGTTGTTCTAATGTCTGGGATACATCCCAGCCGTTTTTCTGCATTTTTTTTAAAATTAAGACTTGTCGATCGGTCATGTAAGAGTTAATTAGGGACCCGGGCGGTCCACATTTTATGTCCATTTCCTTACCTGTCATTGAAGATGTTTATTCTATGTTCCTGTATTTAGAAACATAGAAACATAGAAAATAGGTGCAGGAGTAGGCCATTCAGCCCTTCTAGCCTGCACCGCCATTCAATGAGTTCATGGCTGAACATGAAACTTCAGTACCCCCTTCCTGCTTTCTCGCCATAACCCTTGATCCCCCGAGTAGTAAGGACTTCATCTAACTCCCTTTTGAATATATTTAGTGAATTGGCCTCAACTACTTTCTGTGGTAGAGAATTCCACAGGTTCACCACTCTCTGGGTGAAGAAGTTTCTCCTCATCTCGGTCCTAAATGGCTTACCCCTTATCCTCAGACTGTGACCCCTGGTTCTGGACTTCCCCAACATTGGGAACATTCTTTCTGCATCTAACCTGTCTAAACCCGTCAGAATTTTAAACGTTTCTATGAGATCCCCTCTCATTCTTCTGAACTCCAGTGAATACAAGCCCAGTTGATCCAATCTTTCTTGATAGGTCAGTCCCGCCATCCCGGGAATCAGTCTGGTGAACCTTCGCTGCACTCCCTCAATAGCAAGAATGTCCTTCCTCAAGTTAGGAGACCAAAACTGTACACAATACTCCAGGTGTGGCCTCACCAAGGCCCTGTACAACTGTAGCAACACCTCCCTGCCCCTGTATTCAAATCCCCTCGCTATGAAGGCCAACATGCCATTTGCTTTCTTAACCGCCTGCTGTACCTGCATGCCAACCTTCAATGACTGATGTACCATGACACCCAGGTCTCGTTGCACCTTCCCTTTTCCTAATCTGTCACCATTCAGATAATAGTCTGTCTCTCTGTTTTTACCACCAAAGTGGATAACCTCACATTTATCCACATTATACTTCATCTGCCATGCATTTGCCCACTCACCTAACCTATCCAAGTCACTCTGCAGCCTAATAGCATCCTCCTCGCAGCTCACACTGCCACCCAACTTAGTATCATCTGCAAATTTGGAGATACTGCATTTAATCCCCTCGTCTAAATCATTAATGTACAATGTAAACAGCTGGGGCCCCAGCACAGAACCTTGCGGCACTCCACTAGTCACTGCCTGCCATTCTGAAAAGTACCCGTTTACTCCTACTCTTTGCTTCCTGTCTGACAACCAGTTCTCAATCCACATCAGCACACTACCCCCAATCCCATGTGCTTTAACTTTGCACATTAATCTCTTGTGTGGGACCTTGTCGAAAGCCTTCTGAAAGTCCAAATATACCACATCAACTGGTTCTCCTTTGTCCACTTTACTGGAAACATCCTCAAAAAATTCCAGAAGATTTGTCAAGCATGATTTCCCTTTCACAAATCCATGCTGACTTGGACCTATCATGTCACCATTTTCCAGATGCACTGCTATGACATCCTTAATAATTGATTCCATCATTTTACCCACTACTGAGGTCAGGCTGACCGGTCTATAATTCCCTGTTTTCTCTCTCCCTCCTTTTTTAAAAAGTGGGGTTACATTGGCTACCCTCCACTCCATAGGAACTGATCCAGAGTCAATGGAATGTTGGAAAATGACTGTCAATGCATCCGCTATTTCCAAGGCCACCTCCTTAAGTACTCTAGGATGCAATCCATCAGGCCCTGGGGATTTATCGGCCTTCAATCCCATCAATTTCCCCAAAACAATTTCCCGACTAATAAAGATTTCCCTCAGTTCCCCTCCTTACTAGACCCTCTGACCCCTTTTATATCCGGAAGGTTGTTTGTATCCTCCTTAGTGAATACCGAACCAAAGTATTTGTTCAATTGGTCCGCCATTTCTTTGTTCCCCGTTATGACTTCCCCTGATTCTGACTGCAGTGGACCTACGTTTGTCTTCACCAACCTTTTTCTCTTTACATACCTATAGAAACTTTTGCAATCCGCCTTAATGTTCCCTGCAAGCTTCTTCTCGTACTCCATTTTCCCTGTCCTAATCAAACCCTTTGTCCTCCTCTGCTGAGTTCTAAATTTCGCCCAGTCCCCAGGTTCGCTGCTATTTCTGGCCAATTTGTATGCCACTTCCTTGGCTTTAATACTATCCCTGATTTCCCTAGATAGCCACGGTTGAGCCACCTTCCCCTTTTTATTTTTACGCCAGACAGGAATGTACAATTGTTGTACTTCATCCATGCGGTCTCTAAATGTCTGCCATTGCCCATCCACAGTCAACCCCCTAAGTATCATTCGCCAATCTATCCTAGCCAATTCTCGCCTCATACCTTCAAAGTTACCCTTCTTTAAGTTCTGGACCATGGTCTCTGAAATTACTGTTTCATTCTCCATCCTAATGCATTCCTTTTAGTTTATGGAATTTCCGAACTTAAATACTCACGGCCACGATTCACCTCGCATAGACCTCGTGTCTTGCTCGCGAAGATTAATGTGTTTCCTTACCATCGGAGTCCAGCTCTTGGTTGGAGTGATCAGCTACCTTCCGCACCGATTTCTATATCACCTTCTATGAACATTGGACTAAAATAATCAACCCCCGCATCACGAATTACTTTACTTTCAGTCTGCATTGTACGCCACTACAGTCTGAATTTCTTAACTCTTATCACATACTATCACATACTATCAAGTTATGTCTCTTTCCTCACTTAATCTATTTTATTCATTTGATATCACTTCGCCGGACAGCCGCTTCCCCCAGTATAATTTCTGGGTGGTCAGAAATTGACTACTATCCTGTTCTACTGGGTCATACGACTATCCAGCTCTGCGGTATCCTGCCGACTACGCCAATTTGTTAGTGAAAATAAATTCACATAGACTCTAGTAAAGTAAGAGAGACAACTTTATTGCTAACAGAGCTCTGGGAGAAGAGTTGAGGTCCCGCGACCTGCGAATCACCTTCTCCCCGAGTGCCTTGTGCCGCGGCATTATGAGCAGTTTACAGGGGGCAGAATACAATCATTTAAATTCATTTACATACAACCAATCAATCCATATGGCAACGCAATTCATTTACATACAACTTTTTAGTCCTAGTGAAACCTGATAGCATGGCGCAAGTTTGGGGGCCCTTCCTCTGTATCTTCTTTTTGTGGTTAGTTATTGTGTTACAAAGCTTTCTATGAAACAGTGGCCTGCACCTGGCCAGGAGTCACTTGTTGCTGCTGAGTTCATATCAGGGACAGCAGATAGGCTTCTTGGTACAAAGTTCATTTAGTGGAAAGGCAGATAGTTGGCTTACCCCATCATGCTTTGCTATGTCCGAAAATCCACTTCAATAGTTAGGTTTGTTCACATTGATCATATTTTACCTACAGATGTGGACGGAGTTGAAAGTTGGAATGATTCGATTATTTCTGATGAGTCAGATAGTTTTGTAGAGTACCAGTAGCAAATCCTACATCAGATGTACTAGAAACAAGTCCAAGAGAAAGTCAGAATTTAATTCTGAATCCGAGTCAGGCAGAAAAACAGTCTGAAGTTGTGGAGAGTCAAAATGTAGATCAAAGTTAACCCTTGGAGAAAAACTTTCCTCAGGCTCAGCCTAGAATGAGTTTAAGTTCAACACCAAGTTTGGAAAGTTCTGTTTGAGAGTGAAGGTATCCTCTTGGAGACAGAAAAAAAGTTTGTTTTGTAAATATGGCAAAATAAGTCCATATCTTTAGTTATGTATAACCATGCAAATTATGTATGATGCTTAGTTTGCTATGATTACTTCTTCATTAAGGAGGGCGAAATGCAATATAGAGCTCCAACTAGTGGACTACTGTGGTAATGCAACTGCTGATGTATTATAATAATAATAATGAGTCAAGTGACCAGATCAGCCTACAAGTTTTCGGTAGAGCCGTCTTGTAGTCTGTGTGTTTATGATGTTGTACAGAAGATATCACAGGTTCGCCTGTATGATTGGTGACAGGAAACAGTATTTCAACGCCATGTGTTCAGCCACCTCAGTGCAAGCTCTTTCGCAACTCGCAGCCCTCTCCTTCAGTGCTCCAACAAGCTGCCATTTCCTGCTTTTACCGCAGCTGTTGGTGCTGATTTGATATTACACAGTTATGCAAATGCTGTTGTGATTGGTTTATTGATTAAAACATATGGAGGAAAATAATTTTCTCACAATGGAAGACAAGGAAAGGATAAAGAATTTCTTGATTTTATGTGCGATTTCCTGGTCTTCTATTCTGGGTTACTGCCCCTCACAAATCATTAGATTACCACATTTTTGGACTCCGTAACACTACTCATCTAAAAATCCCCGACAGGTTCCAATTTGTTGTTTTAATGTTGAATTTTTCAATTTGTTTATTTATTATGCAAATTGTAATGGAGCCTTTGGCCACACTACAAATGTTTAAAATAACTCCCAACCTTTCCTGCAATTAATTCAAATTAAGGAATAATGAGGATCTATAGTAAAGCATCACTATTGATTAAATGACAAGTGAGAAAAATGGCTGTTTAAATTGCAATAGACTGCTGGGGGAACGAGAGTCCATATTACACAAGCACCTCAATGTCCTGGGCTGCCTGCAGGACCGGCACACAGTAAATTAGGCCCCAAAGCTGAATTAAAACAGTTTTGTGCTGAACAAGGGATTGTAAGCGGTGCACTGTGCAAGGCACGAGCATCTCCACAGATAAACAGGATGATGCCTTGCCTGAAAGTAAGTGTACCGCAATAACAGTGTCTGCAATATGTCTATCTGATCATTGGTGCTTATGGGGAATGGTACTGAGCTAACTAAGGCAACATAGCCATGGTAATAGAATAACTGGAAGGGATTAAGGAGGACAACATGCATTTTAGCTGTGTGAACGTGTCCTTGTTTAACTACAATTAATTGGTTTCACTGTCACCTGTATGTATCCTTGCTGCACTGTAATTTATTGGTAATATGCATGAAGTGCAATAATCAAAGGAGAAAATGGTATACAAGTGTGAGCCAATCACTGGATCGTGAGTATGGTGTCACAATAAAGATCTGATCCTGCATTGTTACAACTGTATATGTGTGCACTCTGTTGTTTAAGGTTACAAGATGAATTTGAACGAGAAAGCAGTCTAACAATTATCAAAAAAAACTGTGTAGCTAATGATTTTTAAACATATTTAAACAGCATGGAAATCTAGATCTAGAGGTTCCATAAGTCTTACACAGACATTGGAGATGGAATACAGTATTTAGAATTGTAACTGTAAGTTTATATTGATATTGATTTTCCGAGAATCTATTTTCATCATTTTACAGCTGCAAAACTTGACTTGAAAGACAAAATAAACACATCTTTTCAACATTATTGTTGGAATTCAGCTAAAAATACATTTCTGCTGAAGGCTTCTGGAACCTCTGCAGATCTAAACATCCATTCTGCTCAATTAAACATTCGCAAACAATTGATTTATTTTAACAATGTTTTAATGTTTTGGGCTGTGGAAAGAAAGAAAAATAAAGACTTGTATTTATATAGCGTCTTTCATGACCACCAGCCATCTCAAAGTGCTTTACAGACAATGAAGAACTTGTGGAATGTAGTCACTGTTGTAATGTGAGAAACGCGGCAGCAAATTTGCGCACTGCAAGCTCCCACAAACAGTAATCTGATAATGACCAGATAATCTGTTTTTATTGTTGCTTGAGAGATAAATATTGGCCAGGACACCAGGGGAGAATTCCCCTGTTCTTCTTCAAAATAGTGCCATGGGATCTTTTATCTCCATCTGAGAGAGACAGATTAACATCTCACCCAAATGATGGCATCACCAATAGTGCAGCACTCCCTCAGCACTGCACTGGAGTGTCAGCCTAGATTTATGTACTCAAATTCCTGGAGTGGGATGTGAACCCACAACCTTCTAACTCAGAGGCAAGTGTGCTACTCACTGAGCCACAGCAACACTTTTGTTTATATAGCGGATATATTATTCGGGGTTGGGGAACGGGGTGGGGGGAGGTGGGGGAACTGAAATCATGAGCCCAATAGTTTGCAGCAATCAAGTAAGTATCAACAGTGATACATTCATGCACCCAGAGTCATTTAGAGATTCTGTTCAAATGAGAATATTAATTCATCTTAGTTGTTTTGCTGGGATCTGTCAGTTATACCAGATTTTAGGAGAGCTTTTCTGCAAAAGACTATGGTGTGAAGGGTTATAGAAAAGGGTAGTTGGCAAGGGTTAAGAATAAAGTGAAAACTGCTGAGCCCCATGGATTCTATCTGTTGCAATGGGCAGACGTCCCGCCTCTGAGTAACAGTACTGACATACCTTCTTATCCCTGCAAGCTTGTCTCTTTGAGCTGAATCTTAACCCTCAAAAACGGGTGGGCTGTGGTCGAGTGAGGTGTTAAATCTTTAAAAATCTCAAAACCCACCCCAACCCACCCACTTCCGGGTTCAACGGAGGCGGGACAAGGGGGCGGGTTGGCAATATAAAAGTTATAATCAGGCCAGCAGCCTCTGATTTAACTTGATTTGCAGTTTCAATAGTGGGCGGCCAGGTTTCGCAGGCCTTGGGAAACTCGGCAGCTGAAGGAAAGAGGTAAATGTTCCACAGATGCCCCCTGACCTGCTGAGTATTTCCAGAATTTTCTGCTTTTTTTTCAGATTTTCAGCATCTGCAGTATTTTGCTTTTGTGTAAGCAACTAAGAGACTGAAATAGTCAATTGAAATATCCTTGAAGAATCTTTCACATGGCACTGAAGATAGGAATAAGGTGGAAATCCAGTCTTTAATTTTACTAGTCTGATCCCTTACTTTAAAAATTCCTCTGTTTATGGAAGATCGTAATGGCTAAATTTCTCCATGGGCATACCATACTGCTCCTTCACATGCACCAACAAGATTTGTGCACTGAGGAAGTAGTTCTATTGATTTTTCCTCCACTTGACATGGAGCATCCAGCCACTGTAATGGGCCTATCTATCATCCCAGCTGTGTAAAACCACTCTGGAGAATATAGCTCAGAGCCTCAGGGGTCACTTGGATTTAAACCTCAGTGCTTCTATGACAACAGAAATCTTGCAATTGAAAGGTTTTCATTGTTTATTTGTTTTGTAATGTGTTCTTACTGGTTTTATTTTTATTCATGAATAACTATAACACCTGAGAAAGAACAAAACAGCAGCAAAACAATTAGTTTAGGAGGGAAATACTGTGAAAAAAATGTACCATTATTCAAGTTTAAAGGGGGAAGTTATGGATAAAATACCTTTTAAAATTGTATTTTTGGGATGTGGCATTTATTGCCCATCCTTAGTTGCCTTGAGAACGTGGTGGGCATTCTTCTTGAACTGCTGTAATGAGGCTGCATACCTCAAATTTTTATAGACTTTTAGATTTAAGGACTGCTGGCCAGGTTTCCCTGGGCTCGGGAAACCCGGCAGTGTAAGAGAGTTGAGAACAGCCGGATCCAACAGGTGGACCGAAGCCTCGCTCTAACCACAATCTCCTCAATCCCAACTCGCGATCTGCCCCTGACCCAGGATCTCCTCCTCCCCCGCCCAACCCGCGATCTCCCACCTATCCCCCCCATAACCTGCAATCTCCACCCGTCCCCCACCCAACCCACGATCTCCCCCCTCCCCCACCCCAACCCACGATCTTCCCCCTCTCCCCATAACCTGCGATCTCCCCCCTCCCCCACCCGTGATCTCCCCCCTCCCCCACCCTGACCCGTGATCTCCCCCCTCCCCTCCCATGACCCGTGATCTCCTCCCTCCCCACCCAACCTATGATCTCCCCCCTCCCCTCCATAATCTGCAATCGCCCCCTCCCCCGCCCAACACGCGATCTCCCCCCTCCCCCCCATAACCTGCAATCTCCCCCCACCCCCACCCAACCCATGATCTCCCCCTCCCCCACCATAACCTGCAATCGCCTCCTCCCCCGCCCAACCCGTGATCTCCCCCCACCCCCCCATAACCTCGAATTGCCCCCTTCCCCGCCCAACCCGCAATCTCCCCCCTCCCGCACCCAACCTGCGATCTCCCCCCTCCCCCCCATAACCTGCAATCTCCCCCCACCTCCACCCAACCCATGATCTCCCCCTCCCCCCCCATAACCTGCAATCGCCTCCTCCCCACCCAACCCGTGATCTCCCCCCACCCCCCCATAACCTCGAATTGCCCCCTTCCCCACCCAACCCGCAATCTCCCCCCTCCCCCACCCAACCCGCGATCTCCCCCCTCCCCCCCATAACCTACGATCTCATCCCTCCCCCATAACCTACGATCTCCTCCCTCCCCCACCCCGACCCACGATCTCCCCCCTCATCCACCCCGACCCGCGATCTCCCCCCTCCCCCCATAACCCGCGATCTCCCCCCATCCTCGACCAACCCACGATGCACGTCTTTAGGTAAAGAATTATAATTATCATAATAATCATGATTACATCTGTCGGTTATGTGTTGCATCAGTCTCTGTGACAGTACTTAGCAATGATATCACATAATGATCTCATGCCATGTCGTCCTGTTACCTTTTACAGAAGAAGCTATCAAGCAATAGGGCCAAGCAGAGGTGAATGGGTGGGGGCCACAAGTCACCAGCGACCTCACTGACATAGAGGAGTGAGTGCTCAAATTAGTGGGAACCGACACTCGGATGGCCACGCCAGCAGCTGCAGACCCAGACGTGATGCCATGTGAGAAAAGTATACACCATTGCGTGATGTAAGGTCAATAGATGCCACACCCACTCATATCCAAACAATAATATATGATAGATGATTTCTAAAAGTATCCTACAAATAATGCTGACCTCATGAGAATCATTGACGGTCATGAAATGTGATGTCTGTGATGATTTTGAGAGCGGTGGTGCTTTTGTCATGCATATGCTGTGTGTAGCGCTGTGTGTGACCCTAGCACCCCCTTCTCCTCTAATAAACTCATTTGTGTTTTGCAGCTCAGCCAGCAGTGCGTCCCAAGGCAAGACCACAAAGGCCAGAAGGTGGAGGCGCAGGGCCCGACTCGCCGGACGATCCTATATCTGGTGCTGAGGAGCTCCGATTCTCGCCCGTCAATCTGCTGGGTCCGTTCTCAATGGATGAGAGCGCGGACTTTGAGGAGCCTGCATTGCCAGGCTCCAGAAGACATTCGACCCCAAGGCCATCTAGTGCTTCTCCACTCTGGCCCACCTCCACTTTGGAGGTACCAGGCTCAAACACCTCGCCATAGGGCACCCCATTTGTCCCCAGGATGGCGCCGAACCCACGGAGGCTTTGTGAACGTGGCAGGTGTACTCCACGAGCGCCAGATGAGAGGGGTGACACGGTAAAGTTGTCCAGGAGGACTGTAGACATAGGTGACCAGATCCTACAGGCATTGGGGGGCATATCCCGACAGCTGGCCAGCATCTCTGGCACCATGACGGAGTACGTTCTGCAAATGGCGGTGGCCCTGGAGGCGATAGCCAGGAACACTGGTGGTACAGGCCTCCCAGTGGTCCCGGAATGTGACACTCCACCCCTCGGCTCTGCACCCCTAGTGCCAACAACACATGAGAGGCAGGAGCAAGATCCTGCTTCTGGATCCGAGAATGTTCCCACCTCGGTACCCCCTGCTCCCGTATCTGTGCAACCACCGGCTCTGCCTTCATCCCCCCCAAGTGAGGCACCGCCTGAGGAGCACCTTGGCTAGGCGGCATGGAGCGAGGAGCGGAAGGGGTAGAGGTGGGGAGAAGAAGGGGAGAGGGGAAGGAAAGTGAGGTGCATGTCCGCAGGTGATGGCTTTGTTAGATCTCAATCTCGATGTATGCAATTTGTTGTAAGGTATGGGGGGAGGGGGCCACCCTGTTGGTTTGCATTTGTGTTCTGTGTTGCTGTACATGTTGACCATTTGATTGATATCAATGTTCTAAAAAGTAGCGTGTGAGTGGGGTGTTTTTGCCCGTGACACTTATGATTTCAGATCAATGGTCGGATTAAATGTTCTTTGTTTAACATAACCTTGTTGCGCATTGTCTCAGATAGCTGGACTGTTACAAATTGGTGATTCCTTAACATGAAAGGATATAATTAAACTTAACTTCAATCAACTTAAACTTTAACTGGCACCAAGGTGATGCCCACCATTGATGTCTGAGCTGCACACACACAGCAGTGTGTCAGCTTTGTCAATAACAGCAACGTTCTTTCAGGCAAATCGCTCATTTATGAGCTGCTGACGTAAGAGTCTTGCAGCTATGAAGCCACCACAGGCCCTTTCCTGTGGTCTGGAGGGGGGCGTGGCCATAATTGCATAGTCAGCCTGATTATCTGGCCCTAGGTCAGCGTCCAGCCCCTCGTACTCCTCTTTCTCTCTCACACGACCACGAATTGAGCTATCTGATCAGTGTTGTATTGTAGCTCCCCTCCTTAGTGGTCCAGGCATCTAAAGCGCTGTTTGAGCACATTAATGGCTTCCTGCACCACATTGCGTTTGGCTCTCATTGTATCACTTCCCAGCCTCGGTGTGAGTGTCACACGGGGAGGGGGTCATCAGCTAGGTGGCTAGGCCATATCGTTTGTCACCAAGCATCCAGCATTGACCTTGTGGCTGACTGGTAAACATGTTAGATACAGCGCTCTCACGCAGGATGTGAGCCTCATCGAAGCTGCCCGGAAATTTAGCATTCACTGACATAATTATCTGGTTGTGGTCGACAACTAGTTGGACCTGCAGGAAGTGAAATCCTTTTTGGTTGCGAAAAACCTCTGCGTCCTGAGAAGGTCCCCGCTTGGCGATGGGCATATAGTGTATTGCTCCCTGCACCTTAGGGAAGTTAGCAATTCGGTAGAATACTCGAGCCCTGTCAGTCTGAGCCTCCGTGGTCATAAGGAAGCTGATAAAGTCCATCCTACGCATGAACAGGGCTTCAGTGACCTGTCTAATGCAGCAATGTGTGGCATGCTGAGATATCGCGCAAATGTCGACCATGGAGGCCTGAAAGGAAGCCGACGCGTATAACGACAGTGCCGCGGTAACCTTGATCTCGATGAACGGTGATGTCCTGAAGGTGCTGGCAGGCTGCAGATCTGCCCTGATGAGCTGGTATATCTCACTGATAACCACTTTGTGGAAGCGGAGTCTCCGAAGGCAGGTTTTCTTGGATAAGTCGAGGTAAGACCGCTTCTCCCTGTAAATGCGGGGGGTATATGGTCTGGTCCTCCTCATCAGTCTGGCACGTCTTAGATTGGGCACATAATGCTGTGGATTAGACGTTGTGCCATTTGCACTCTGCAGCATCTGCGTAGTAATCGATGCAGGCTGAGAAATGGCTGGCCCCATTCCAATAAAAGTATAATGCCGATTGTTCACAAGCAATAATTTCCACACTGAAAGACACATACAGTAAAACCCAATCGTCCACACTATGATAAGATGTCTGTTCAGATGGTCACATCATATGAGAAGAACTCCAGAGTACACCCAAACTCCCCTGAAGTTGAAGCAGCCTTTTCAATGAAGCGACCTGCAATTTAAAAAATGGCGTCCACACCATTGTGACTAGTTCAGAACAATTCAACTTTTTCAGAGCGTTTTTTTTCGACGAGCAAGATTGTGGGCGAGACGTGTGCTGAAAGTGAGGCTGGGCGATATACTGGGCGTTAGTTTCGGAAAATGTGATCTTTACGACAAAACAAAGTGGGCGGTCGGTATTATTTCATCTTGGCATTAATTATGTGCTGAATGTAACGCTGGGCGATATTATGGGCGTTGGGTTCGCCCATTCTGATGATTCCACCCAAAAAAAGTTGGGAGAGACGGTATTATTTTTTCTCAGCGTTACGTACATGTCGAAAGTAACGTTCGGCGATAAGTGTCCGAGAAATGGGTGTTTCCATTTTGTGCCTAAATGGACAATATATGGGTGTTATATCTCATTTCAGCGTTAAAATGGACATTAAGTGGGCAGTATGCATGCAAAAATAATGGAAAATCTAGTCCTATAAACATTTGAGGTATGCAGCCTCATTAGCATACTTAAATAAGGGACCCATTTATTTTCTATATCAGTAAGTAACCTTCAGCATTGTTGTTGCCAAATTAAGTTTATCTAATGGTTAAGTCATGGCAGGAGAGCTCGGACACGTGTTATGCTCCTCCTGTACTATGTGGGAAGTCAGGGATGCTTCCGGTGTCCCATAACGACTACGTGTGCGGGAAGTGTATCCGCCTGCAGCTCCTGACGGACCGCATTGCGGCACTGGAGCTGCGGGTGGATGAACTCTGGAGCGTGCACGATGCTGAGAATGATGTGAATAGCACGTTTAGTGAGTTGGTCTCACCACAGGAAAAGGGTACACAGCCAGATAGTAAATGGGTGACCAGCAGGAAGAGCAGTGCAAGGAAGGTAGTGCAGGGGTCCCCTACGGTTATTCCCCTGCAAAACAGATACACCGCTTTGGGTACTGTTGAGGGGGATGACTCATCAGGGGAGGGCAGCAGCAGCCATGTTCATGGCACCGTGGCTGGCTCTGTTGCACAGGAGGGCAGGAAAAAGAGTGGGAGAGCGATAGTGATAGGGGATTCAATTGTGAGGGGAATAGATAGGCGTTTCTGCGGCCACAACCGAGACTCCAGGCTGGTATGTTACCTCCCTGGTGCAAGGGTCAAGGATGTCTCTGAGCGGGTGCAAGACATTCTGAAAAGGGAGGGTGAACAGCCAGTTGTCGTGGTCATATAGGTACCAACGATATAGGTAAAAAACGGGATGAGTTCCTACGAGACGAATTTAGGGCGCTAGGAGCTAAATTAAAAAGTAGGACCTCAAAAGTAGTAATCTCAGGATTGCTACCAGTGCCACGTGCTAGTCAGAGTAGGAATCGCAGGATAGCTCAGATGAATACGTGGCTTGAGGAGTGGTGCAAGAGGGAGGGATTCAAATTTCTGGGACATTGGAACCGGTTCTGGGGGAGGTGGGACCAGTACAAACTGGACGGTCTGCACCTGGGCAGGACCGGAACCAATGTCCAAGGGGGAGTGTTTGCTAGTGCTGTTGGGGAGGAGTTAAACTAACATGGCAGGGGGATGGGAACCTATGCAGGGAGACAGAGGGAAATAAAATGGAGGCAGAAGCAAAAGATAGAAAGGAGAATAGTAAAAGTGAAGGGCAGAGAAACCCAAGGCAAAAAACAAAAAGGGCCACATTACAGCAAAATTCTAAAGGGGCAAATTGTGTTAAAAAGACAAGCCTGAAGGCTCTGTGTCTCAATGCGAGGAGTATCCATAATAAGGTAGACGAATTAACTGCGCAGACAGTAGTTAATGGATATGATGTAATTGACATCACAGAGACATAGTTCGAGGGTGACCAAGGCTGGGAACGCAACATCCAGGGGTACGCAATGTTGTGTTCCTAACACTGATGAGACTGCACACAGGAAGATTAAAGTAACAGTGACCTCAGTCTTTATTAAGACTCTCCAGAGTGAGTAACAGGCCTTAGGGGCCGGCTTATATACAGTGCTCCCAAAGGATGCTGGGATCCCTTGGGACTTCAGGGGTTGCGCTTCCTGATGGCGGAACATGGGAGTGCATGCTTTATAGATACACAACATCACTCCCCCTCAAAGTCAAAGTGAAAACTATTCACAAGGTGAGGCGGTCGGGAGCCTTTCTTTCCCTGGTGGACCTCCTCAATACAAATGTCAGTTCTGGTGTGTTGGCTGTGCCCTCGCTGGGCTGGCGTGTTGTTGGCCCTGCAGGGCTGCTGGGTGAGCCTGGCCTTGCTGGGATGTTGGGCATGATGGGTTCGATTTCCTGGTCCGGTGTGGTGTCGTTGATCCTTTGGGTGTGTGTTGTGGGCTCGATAAAGGTGGTGTCTGCTGTGGGTTGTTCAGGGCAGTCTGTGAACTGCAGCCTCATTTGGTCCAGATGATTTCTGCAAATGTATCCATTGTCTAATTTGACTACAAACACCCTACTCCCTTCTTTAGCTATCACCGTGCCCGCAATCCACTTGGGACCGTGTCCATAGCTTAGCACATACACCGGGTCATTCAGATCAATTTCCCGTGACACAGTCGCGTGACCATCGTTTACATTTTGTTGCTGCCGCCTGCTCTCTACATGATCATGCAGGTTGGGGTGAACCAGCGAGAGACTGGTTTTAAGTTTCCTTTTCATGAGTAGCTCAGCCGGGGCACCCCTCTGAGCGAGTGGGGTCTCGTGCAGTAGCCGAGCAGTACTCGAGACAGGCGAGTTTGGAGTGAGCCTTCTGTGACTCGTTTGAGGCTCTGTTTGATTATTTGTACTGCCCGCTCTGCCTGCCCATTGGAGGCTGGTTTAAACGGGGCCGAGGTGACATGTTTGATCCCATTGCGGGTCATGAATTCTTTAAATCCGGCACTGGTGAAACATGGCCCATTGTCACTGACCAGTATGTTAGGCAGGCCGTGGGTGGTAAACATGGCCCTCAGGCTTTCAATGATGGCGGTAGCGCTGCTTCCCGACATTATTTCACATTCAATCCATTTTGAAAAAGCATCCACCACCACCAGGAACATTTTACTGAGAAACGGGTCCGCATAGTCGACATGGATCCTCGACCATGGTCTGGAGGGCCAGGACCACAAACTTAGTGGTGCCTCTGTAGGCGCTTTGCTCAACTGAGCACACACGCTGCATTGCCGTACACAGGACTGTAAGTCAGAGTCGATACCGGGCCACCACACGTGGGATCTGGCTATCGCTTTCATCATTACTATACCCGGGTGTGTGCTGTGGAGATCCGAGATGAACGTCTCCCTGCCCTTTTTGGGTAGCACTACGTGGTTACCCCACAACAGGCAGTCTGCCTGAATGGACACCTCATCCTTTCATGGCTGGAACAGCTTGACTAGCTCTTGTATTTCAACGGGGATGCTGGCCCAGCTCCCATGCAGTACACAGTTTTTTACTAGGGACAGCAGAGGATCTTGGCTGATCCAAGTCCTAATCTGGCGGGCCGTGACAGGTGATTTATCATTTTGAAACGCTTCCATGACCATCAACAAGTCTGCGGGCTGCGCCACCATCAACAAGTTTGCAGGCTGTGCCATTTCCATCCCTGTGGTGGGTAATGGTAGCCGACTGAGAGCATCTGCACAGTTCTCGTTGCCTGGCCTGTGGCGGATGGTATAGTGATACGCTGATAGCACGAGTGCCCACCTTTGTATGCGGGCTGAGGCATTAGTATATCTCCCCTTGTTTTCAGCGAACAGGGATATGAGGGGCTTGTGATCGGTTTCCAGCTCAAATTTGAGGCCAAACAGGTACTGATGCATTTTCTTTACCCCAAACACACACGCTAATGCCTCTTTCTCATTCATGCTGTAGGCCCTCTCGGTCTTAGACAAGCCTCTGGAAGCATAGGCGACAGGTTGCAACTTCCCCGCAACGTTAGCTTGTTGTAATACACACCCGACTCCATACGACGACGCATCACATGCTAGCACGAGTCTTTTACATGGGTTATACAATACAAGCAGCTTGTTGGAGCATAAAAAGTTTCTGACTTTCTCAAAAGCAATTACTTATTTTTTTCCCTATACCCAGTTCTCACCTTTACGCAATAACACATGTAAGGGCTCTAAGAGGGTGCTTAACCCCGGTAGGAAGTTACCAAAATAGCTGAGGAGTCCCAGGAACGACCGCAGCTCCGTGACGTTCTGTGGCCTGGACGCATTCTTGATAGCCTCTGTCTTGGCGTCTGTGGGCCGAATGCTGTCTGCCGCGATCTTCCTCCCCAAAAACTCCACTTCTGTTGCCATGAAGACGCATTTCGACCTCTTCAGCCGCAGCCCTACGCGATCCAGTAGCTGGAGGACCTCCTCCAGGTTTTGAAGGTGCTTGACGGTGTCCCGACCCATGACCAATATGTCATCCTGAAAAACCACCGTACATTGTACCGACTTGAGTAGGCTCTCCGTGTTTCTCTGGAAGATCTCGAATTCCAAACGGGCATCTGTTGTACATGAACAGTCGCTTGTGCGTGTTGATGCAGGTGAGGCCCTTCGAAGACTCCTCCAGTTCCTGAATCATGTAGGCTGAAGTCGGGTCGAGCTTGGTGAACGTCTTGCCTCCTGCCAGCGTCGCAAATAGTTCGTCTGCCTTTGGTAGCGGGTATTGGTCCTGTAGCGAGAAACGATTAATACTTACTTGATAATCGCCACAAATTCTGACCGTGCCATCACTTTTGAGTACTGGAACAATCGGGCTGGCCCACTCGCTGAATTCCACTGGGGAGATGATGCCCTCGCGTTGCAGCCTGTCCAGTTCAATTTCCACTCTCTCCCTCATCATGTGAGGTACCGCTCGCGCCTTGTGGTGAATGGGTCGTGCCTCTGGGACCAAGTGGATCCGCACCTTCGCCGCGGAAAAGTTTCCAATGCATGGCTCAAAAAGGGAAGGAAATTTGTTGAGAACATGAGGCCTCATCGACATGTGATAGCGCTCGGATGTAATCCCAGCTCCAGCGGATTTTGCCTAGCCAGCTCCTTCCAAGCAGTGTGGGGCCATCGCCCGGGACAATCCAGAGTGGCAGTTCGTGCACCGTGCCCTCATAGGTGACCTTGACCATGGCGCTGCCCAGGACAGTGATAAGCTCTTTGGTGTACGTTCTCAGTTTCGTGTGAATGGGGCTCAGGGCTGGTCTGAGTGCCTTGTTGCAACACAGTCTCTCAAACATGTTTTTACTCATGATGGATTGGCTAGCACCAGTGTCCAGTTCCATGGCTACGGGTAAGCCATTCAATTTTACATTTAGCATTATAGGTGGATATTTCGTCGAAAATATGTGCACCCCGTGTACGTCAGCATCTGCCTCCTCTCTCTGAGGCTCGAAATTGCTTTGCTCCACCATGGACCAATTTTCCTCTGCCACGTTGTGGTTAGCAGGTGTTGCAGAGCTTGCAGCTCATCTGCAAGCTCGTTGGAGGTGCCCCATTGTTCAACAGCTCTTGCAAACATACCCTTTGAAGCATCATCAATAGGCTGAATGGAAGCCTCCACAACGTCAACAAGGTGTGAATTGCCTTGCATTCATACTTCGTTGCGGATTCTGAGTCAGTTGGGTCACCTGAAGCCTGCTGGCATTTGCAGACTTGTGGTTTCTGCCCTGTACATTTCTGCTTGCAAACACAGTTCCAGTTAATTTATGAACATTGCTAGCACTTGTGTGCTGAGAGATTTGTTTGGTGTTATCACTGATGGACATAAATGGCTGTGCTATCGCAATGGCCTTACTGAGGGTCGGTGTCTCGACAGTCAAACGTTTTCGTAGGATGGTCTCGTGGCCAATGCCCAGTACAAAAAAGTCTCTGAGCATTTGCTCCAGGTAGCCATTAAACTCACATTATCCTGCAAGTCGCCTTAGCTCGGCAACGTAGCTCACCACTTCCTGACCTTCAGATCGTTGATACGTATACAACCGATACCTCGCCATCAGCACGCTCTCTCTTGGGTTAAGATGCTCCCGAACCAGTGTAAACAGCTCCTCATATGACTTACCTGTGGTTTTCACCGGAGCCAGAATATTCTTCATGAGGCTGTAGGTCGGTGCCCTGCAGACTGTGAGGAGGACCGCTCTCCTTTTTGCGGCGCTTCCTTCTCCGTCCAGCTCGTTGGCTACAAAGTACTAGTCTAACTGTTCGACATAGGCTTCCCATTCCTCACCCTCCGAGAACTTCTCCAGGGTGCTCACAGTTTGCTGCATCATTGCGTTGGATTCGTGTACTCATCACCAGTTGTTGTGTTCCGAACACAGATGAGACTGCACACAGGGAGGTTAAAGTAACAATGATATCAGTCTTTATTAAGACTCTCCAGAGTGAGTAAAACACCTTATGGGCCGGCTTATATGCAGTGCGCCCAGTGGATGCTGGGATCCCTTGGGACTTCAGGGGATGGGCTCCCTGGTGGCGGAACATGGGAGTGCATGCTTTACAGATACCAACAGTCAACATTTAGGAAGGATAGGAAGAGAGGAAAAGGAGGAAGTTGGCGTTGCTGGTTAAAGAGGAAATTAATGCAATAGTGAGAAGGGGCATTAGCCTGGATGATGTGGAATCTGTATGGGTAGAGCTGCGGAATTCCAAAGGGCAGAAAACACTAGTGGGAGTTGTGTACAGACCAACAAACAGTAGTAGTGAGGTTGGGGACAGCATCAAACAAGAAATAAGGGATGTGTGCAATAAAGGTACAGCAGTTATTATGGGCGACTTTAATCTACATATTGATTGGGCTAACCAAACTGGTAGCAATGCAGTGGAGGAGGATTTCCTGGAGTGTATTAGGGATGGTTTTCTCGACCAATATGTCGAGGAACCAACTAGAGAGCTGGCCATCCTAGACTGGGTGATGTGTAATGAGAAGGGACAAATTAGCAATCTTGTTGTGCGAGGCCCCTTGGGGAAGAGTGACCATAATATGGTAGAATTCTTTATTAAGGTGGAGAGTGACAAAGTTAATTCGGAAACTAGGGTCCTGAAGTTAAGGAAAGCTAACTTCGACGGTGTAAGGCGTGAATTGGCTAAAATAGACTGGCAAAGGATACTTAAAGGGTTGACGGTAGATAAGCAATGGCAAACATTTAAAGATCACATGGATGAATTTCAACAATTGTACATCCCTGTCTGGAGTAAAAATAAAATGAGGAAGGTGGCTCAACCATGCCTAACAAGGGAAATTAAGGATGGTGTTAAAGCCAAGGAAGAGGCGTATAAATTGGCTAGAAAAAACAACAAACCTGAGGACTGGGAGAAATTTAGAATTCAACAGTGGAGGATTTAAGGGTTTAATAATGAGGGGGAAAATAGAGTACGAGAGGAAACTTGCAGGGAACAAAAAAACTGATTGCAAAAGCTTCTATAAATATGTGAAGAGAAAAAGATTAGTGAAGACAAACGTAGGTCCCTTGCAGTCAGATTCAGGTGAATTTATAATGGGGAACAAAGAAATGGCAGACCAATTGAACAAATACTTTGGTTCTGTCTTCACGAAGGAAGACACAATTAACCTTCCGAATGTATTGGGGACAGTGGGTCTAGTGAGAAGGAGGAACTGAAGGATATCCTTATTCGGTGGGAAATTGTGTTAGGGAAATTGATGGGATTGAAGGCCGATAAATCCCTAGGGCCTGACAGTCTGCATCCCAGAGTACTTAAGGAAGTGGCCCTAGAAATAGTGGATGCATTGGTGATCATTTTCCAACAGTCTATCGACTCTCGATCAGTTCCTATGGACTGGAGGCTAGCTAATATAACACCACTTTTTAAAACCAGAGGGAGAGAGAAAACAGGGAATTATAGACCGGTTAGCCTGACATCAGTGGTGGGGAAAATGTTGGAATCAATCATTAAGGATGAAATAGCAACGCATTTGGAAAGCAGTGACAGGATTGGACCAAGTCAGCATGGATTTATGAAAGATAAATCATGCCTGACGAATCTTCTGGAATTTTTTGAGGATGTAACTAGCAGAGTGGACAAGGGAGAACCAGTGGATGTGGTATATTTGGACTTTCAAAAAGCTTTTGATAAGGTCCTGCACAAGAGATTGGTGTGCAAAATCAAAGCGCGTGGTATTGGGGGTAATGTACTGACGTGGATAGAGAATTGGTTGACAGACAGGAAGCAGAGAGTTGGGATAAATGGGTCCTTTTCAGAATGGCAGGCAGGGCTCAGTGCTGGAACCCCAGCTATTTACAAGATAGATTAACGATTTAGATGAAGGAATTAAGTGTGATATCTCCAAGTTTGCGGATGACACTAAACTGGGTGGCGGTGTGAGCTGTGAGGAGGATGCTAAGAGGCTGCAGGGTGACTTGGACAGGTTAGGTGAGTGGGCAAATGCATGGCAGATGCAGTATAATGTAGATAATGTGAGGTTATCCATTTTGGGGGCAAAAACACTAAGGTAGAATATTATCTGAATGGCGGCAGATTAGGGCAAGGGGAGGTGCAACGAGTCCTGGGTGTCATGGTTCATCAGTCACTGAAAGTGGGCAAGCAGGTACAGCAGGCGGTGAAGAAGGCAAATGGTATGTTGGCCTTCATAGCTAGGGGATTTGAGTATAGGAGCAGGGAGGTCTTACTGCAGTTGTACAGGGCCTTAGTGAGGCTTCACCTTAGTGTTCAGTTTTGGTCTAATCTGAGGAAGGACGTTCTTGCTATTGAGGGAGTGCAGCAAAGGTTCACCAGTCTGATTCCTGGGATGGCTGGGCTGTCATATGAGGAGAGAACTGGGCCTTTATTCACTGGAGTTTAGAAGGATGAGAGGGAATTTCATAGAAAAGTATAAGATTCTGATGGGACTGGACAGGTTAGATGTGGGAAGAATGTTCCCGATGTTGGGGAAGTCCAGAACCAAGGGACATAGTCTTAGGATAAGGGGTAGGCCATTTAGGACTGAGATGAGGAGAAACTTCTTCACTCAGAAAGTTGTTAACCTATGGAATTCCCTGCCGCAGAGAGTTGTTGATGCCAGTTCATTGGATATATTCAAGAGGGTGTTCGATATGGCCCTAATGGCTAAGGGGATCAAGGGATATGGAGAGAAAGCAGGAAAGGGGTACTGAGGGAATGATCAGCCATGATCTTATTGAATGGCGGTGCAGGCTCGAAGGGCCGAATGGCCTACTCCTGCACCTAATTTCTATGTTTCTATGTTTCAGTTCAGGGTAGTTGCCCCTCCCACAAACCGCCTCTGATAAACCCGCAAGTGAGACGTTCAAGGTGGATTGGGGTCGGTCATGTTTCAGATCTTTAAAATGTTAACCCTCTCCCGCCTGTCGTTGGGGAATAAAGTTCCTCCATGTTTGCTGATTACTGGTGCAGTAACATAACCACTACACCACCATACATGTCTAAAAGTCCTGAAACTAAACACATTACCCAAGTAGAATCTTTTTTTGCAAGAATATTTCTGATTGAATGATAAAGAACAATGCAAATCAGGTTAATGTTTCTTAAGTTTTATTAATTTTGTTCTTCACTATAAAATCAACACCTAAACATGATGATTCTGTCTCCTTATTCTATATTGTAAGTAAAAGCTGTATTTAATCTTTTTGCTGAGCTTTGAAAGAAAGTTTAGTTTGTATTGTCTTTGCTCATCATGTTGTATTTTATTCCTGTAATGATGAAGGAAACATTGACGAAAGGATTAGGCAGAGTATTAATGTTTGAAGCCATGTCTGGAATTACAAAACAATAGTTTAAAATTAAGAATGTACGTTCGTTTCTGGACTTTATGCACAGGTCAGATAAATATATTTTTATATATTATCATATCAAATGGCCTCTTGTATTGGCTGGACTGAAGCTCCTGGAAAAGAGAGGCCCACAATATGACTGAATGCTTACTTACCACTGGAAATCATCTTGTAGAAGTTGTCACTTAGTCCATATGACACAGAGTTATGTACAACTACATCTTCATCACTAACTGCAAAGCAACTCCTTGATTAATAGGGATTGGATCGTGGGGATCAGAAATGTTGACAGGATCTTAGAAATGGGGAAGATTTTCTCTTCATGAGGTACTTTCCCTCTATTCTTTTTTGGTCTGTCCACACCACAGACTATCTGTGCCCTCGAATGCAGATATGCAACAAAAGGTCATGGGACTCCAATATTGCATTTTCCAAATCTGATAACATTTGCACACTTCCTGGCAGTTTAAGTGTCAAGTGGGATGATTATCCTGCTGTTTCCCTAAATCCCTATGGTGCAGGAACATAAAAACATAAGAATTAGGAGGAGTGGGCTATTCGGCCCCTCGAGCCTACTCTGCCATTCAATAAGCAAATGTCCGATCTTCTACCTCAACTCCACTTTCCTGCACTATCCCCATATCCCTAGATTCTCTTAATAAAATAAGGGCCTGGCCTCTACCTGCACCTCACCTAGACAAGACAACTGGATCAGAACTGTTTGGGGAATTGTCGAATGAAAGGATGTGCCACCATTTTTCTGAGTTGGGTACGATTTAAACTGATTCTGTTACTATTAATTTAAATTTAGCTCATAAATCAGCCCTGTAGAATGAACTTTGGGAGTGAGGGAGAGGGAGATGTTTATTAAACCCAGAGGGGTCATTATGTGAAATGTTGCCCGCCTTCAGATCGCACAATAGCAATCCACCCAGACCCACTGTGTCCTCCTCCATTTTAGATGCCCCAAAAGTTCGTCACCATCCTCCACCTGCTCCATGACGACATGCAGGCCGTGATCCTTACCAATGGATCCCAATTCATGTCCGGACCGGGGTCAAACAGGGCTGCATCATCGCCCCAACCCTCTTCTCAATCTTCCTCGCTGCTATGCTCCATTTCACAGTCAACAAGCTCCCCGCTGGAGTGGAACTAAACTACAGAACCAGTGGGAACCTGTTCAACCTTCGGCGCCTCCAGGCCAGGTCCTATGAATGAATGAATGAATGAGATGACTATATCCAAGCAGCAGGGAATAGTCGCGAGCCTACACCCAGGCATAGTGTCCAGTTAAAAAGACAGCTCTTCTGGCTAGCTCTTTGAAAGGAAGTATTTGGAGGCTATACCCTCACTTCCTGTGCAAATAGGAAACAATAGAACTAGGAAATATATATTCTGGGTCAGTTGTTCAGTTCTGATAAGAGAGACAGGTATGGCCCTATGCTAGTCTACCTTGAGAAGAGAACCAACCAGGCACAGTATAAGTTTTGAACCAATTCAGAGATAGGATTGACCGAAAGTGTCACTTAGCCTAATGACTGGGGCTGTGTGGTATGGTGTGATTTATTATTTTCTTTATTACAAGGAGGGACTGAAATTAAATTTAAATAAGGTGAGATTTCCTACAACAGTTATTCTGTGCATTTAATTACCGACTGTAATATAAAGCAGCGTAATGATGTGTATCTGGCCTCATATTAATCCGTGGCAATGATCTCTTTTGGCATGAGCACGGCACAGATGGTGCAGAGCTGCCCTAACTTACAAGCGAAAGTTGGCAACCTCCCATGTACGAGATTTGGATCCATGTACCTTCAAACCCCTTTGGACAGAGATACTGAAAAGAAAGAAAGGTCACTTTGGCTACAGTTTATCATCCACCATCTATTGATAGTTTCAATCACATGTGAACTACCGTCCATAAAATTCAATCATCTAGTCTGACATTCACCATTCTTCTTTTCACAACTTCAGTTGCTGCCATGAAGATTAGAGAGGAAGAAAATAAACAGGCCTTTGTGTGGTTGATTATATTTGTGTTGGCATTAGTAAGTTGTTTAATTGAAACATGGATAATGTTTTAAGACCCATATAATGTTCATTCACTATGAAGATTTTTTTTAGGGGGATGGGGGGTGCATCGTAGACCATATCCTACAAATACAACAGTGACTACACTCCAAAAAGTACTTCATTGGCTGTAAAGTGCTTTGAGACGTCCATGGTCGTATAAAACCAAGTCTTTTTTCTTTTTACATGCCTCCCGCTCACCGATCACCCCGTGCTCGCTGACCTACATTGGCTTCCAATTGAGCAACACCTCGATTTTAAAATTCTCATCCTTGTTTTCAAAACCCTCCATGGCCTTGCCTCTCCCTATCTGTGTAATCTCCAGCCCTACAACCGTGCCCCACCCCCGATATGTCTGCATTCTTCTAACTCTATCCTCTTGAGCATCCTTGATTTTAATCAATCCATCATTGGTGGCCGTGCCTTCAGCTGCCTAGCCCCAAGCTCTGGAATTCCCTCACTGAACCTCTCCGGCTCTCTACGCTTTCCTCCTTTACGACACTCCTTTAAACCGAACTCTTTGACCAAGCTTTTGGTCATCTGCCCTAATTTCTCCTTATGTGGTTCGGTGTTAAATTTTGTTTTGCAACACTCCTGTGACGTGCCTTGGGACGTTTTACGTTGTTAAAGGCATTATATAAATGCAAGTTGTTGTTGTAGTATGCTGTGGAATATCACATGTTCATTTGAAAGTAATGGAGACCTAATTTCGGAGAAACACATTAAGTATTTGCGCAAGCTCGTAGCCATGGCAAGCAAAATTGATCACTGAAAAGAAACGTTTTCCTTTGGATTAAAACCAGTGTGAACAAGATTTTTAAAAAGCGCAGCATGCTCCTTTCTTTAGGAAATAACCTCGACAGTTTGTTTCTTTCAACTTAATTTTTTTCTGCTGTCAACAAATAGACTTTGCATTATGCGAGATTCTCTTTCTGGACTTCAGAATAATCTTCATGTCGAAATGGAATAACCAGCCATGGTGGGGGAAGTGGGAATAGGATGTTATATCGGAATGCTGACCCTTCATGAATTTCATGCTGATGTGGTTACCTTCGTACCTCAGTTTTCCCTTCCTCCTGTAAACTCCAGGCCTGGTGGTGTCAAGGAACCACTATTTCTTAATATTACTCAATTCTCAATTCAATTTCCACTTTGGGCCTTCACCTAAACATCACAATGAAGCTCTTTGGACATACACTCAGTTCCTGTAACTCGTGAGACTATGAGCACACGTGAGCAGTGCAATGTAACCTTAACTCCTGCCCAAATAATTCCAGTCATATCTGGTCAAGCAGCCAATTGGATGGGCACTTTTTAAGTGGCAATTGTACCACAATTGAATCTTGGGGGTGATTGCATTTGCTGCCATTAATCGATCATTATTCTCCATTTGTCAATTTCCAAATACATTTAGAATTGCACTAAATTATCTTAAAACTGCAGGTACAACTCTGACCTCAACCTGTAAACGAACCTACAACAATATAATCTTAGGCATGCAAATTAATGCCCCGACCAATACAATGTTAAAAGCCACACTGGATTTTCAGCTTTTAAGATTTCGGGGCGGTAATAGCGGTGGGGCGATCCTGATACCGTCTGGACAAAGTTTGCGTGTCAGTCGGCAAAATTGGGCAGCTGGGCCCTGAGTGTGAGACGAGACGCTAAGGGAAGTGTTGCATATTTTTCTTAGGGTGCTATGCCGGCTGAGCATGCGAAAATCCCGAGCTAAAGAGCCAGACTCGAAGCGCTCTAAGAGAGGCCTTTGGAGAAAAAAAACTTTAAAAACCGACCAAAAACATCTCACGCCACTACTACATAACTCGCAAAAAACATTAAATAAAAGACAATCAGACTTACCTGAGGTCGACATTACTTAGCTCACTGCAGCCGCTAAAGGTCTGACCGTCCGTTTTCACAGGCGGTCCCAGCACGGAGCTCTACGCAGCGCTACGGGCCGGGCGGGAGGAAAAAATTGATCCGGTTTCGCAACCAGGGGCGTTGCACAATGACTCCCCTCTTCCGGCGGTAATATTCCGCGCACCGCCGAAACAGCCCCAAAAACCCCGGCGGGGCACTGGAAACTGGCCGCCCGCCCGCCCTCCACCACTGCCACTCCTCTGGGCGAAAACAGAGGCGGCCAGGAGTGGAAAATCCAGCCCACGGTGTTTACTGCTTTTCATAAAAACGAACCTGTGTACCTGTTTTTTGCTACAGCAGATTTATTAAATGATTTCCCCCACTTGCACGCTCTGATGTTGTTTGAATGAGACAATACCTACCCATTATGGCTGATTGTCTCTTTGTCTTCACTCCCAAACTCTCCAGTTGGTGTGATAAAATCCTTCTGCCACTTGCCAGCAGTGTAATATTTGGATTGCAATCCTTTGTGGTCAGAGTGTGAGTTGCGCTGCTCCTCTCGAGCGTCCACATCAAACTCAGTTTTCTCGGATGAGATGGCAATGGCTTTTGGGAGCAACTCCACCGATGTGAATGTGAAAAAATTATCAATGGAGGTGTAAAAATATATTAATTTAAATGCCATTACATCAATTCACCACCTTTGCCTGGTAGTGCACCACGTTAAAAGTTTAAGCTTAAACAAGTCAAATTAGCCACCGTCAAGAATTCAAGAACAGACAGCAGTTGAGGATCTTTTCAATTCACTTTCCATTTTCTACTGGTGTATCACCTACTGGTTTATCATCTACTGGTGTATCATCTACTGGTGTATCGTCTACTGGTGTATCGTCTACTGGTGTATCGTCTACTGGTGTATCGTCTACTGGTGTATCGTCTACTGGTGTATCGTCTACTGGTGTATCACCTACTGGTGTATCACCTACTGGTGTATCGTCTACTGGTGTATCGTCTACTGGTGTATCGTCTACTGGTGTATCGTCTACTGGTGTATCGTCTACTGGTGTATCACCTACTGGTGTATCACCTACTGGTGTATCGTCTACTGGTGTATCGTCTACTGGTGTATCGTCTACTGGTGTATCACCTACTGGTGTATCACCTACTAGTGTATCGTCTACTGGTGTATCGTCTACTGGTGTATCGTCTACTGGTGTATCGTCTACTGGTGTATCACCTACTAGTATATTGTCTACTGGTGTATCGTCTACTAGTGTATCGTCTACTAGTGTATCGTCTACTGGTGTATCGTCTACTGGTGTATCGTCTACTGGTGTATCGTCTACTGGTGTATCGTCTACTGGTGTATCACCTACTAGTATATTGTCTACTGGTGTATCGTCTACTGGTGTATCACCTACTAGTATATTGTCTACTGGTGTATCGTCTACTAGTGTATCGTCTACTGGTGTATCATCTACTGGTGTATCGTCTACTGGTGTATCGTCTACTGGTGTATCGTCTACTGGTGTATCGTCTACTGGTGTATCACCTACTAGTGTATCGTCTACTGGTGTATCATCTACTGGTGTATCATCTACTAGTGTATCACCTACTGGTGTATCACCTACTGGTGTATCGTCTACTGGTGTATCACCTACTGTTGTATCATCTACTGGTGTATCATCTAATAGTGTATCATCTACTGGTGTATCACCGACTAGTGTATCGTCTACTGGTGTATGGTCTACTGGTGAATCGTCTATTGGCATATCACCTCTTTGTCTCAGTCCTCATCTCACTTTACTTCCCTCAGTGATGCCTTTTAATCCAACATATAAGCTGCCAACAAAACTCTCCAGTAGCAACTATAACAAAACGGATGTAAACCCATACCGTAAAACTGGGTCAACTGGAGTGTCAAATGATGAATGCAACCCAGATTGGATGATTGTTAATGACCTTCAGGATTAATCAAAAGCTGAGAGCCAAGACTGGTTAGAGTTTCTAAATGTCCATAACACAATTAAGCAAAATATGTGAGATATATTTAAAAAGGCTCAATGTTTACTCCCAAGAGGTTTATGGACATCTGTTGTCCTTTGCAGTGAGATTTTCTGGGAAGAATTGTTACAAGAAGTGATAGCAGGAACATATTCAATGTATAATCAATATTACTTCACTGAAGCAGACAATGTGTTTCTGTAGCTGATCCTTTACATCTGGGTCAAACACGTTTCTATAAAATATATATGTACACACGCATACACACAAACATTACCTGTGAGTCAGAAAGTTGTGGGTTCAAGTCCCACTCCTGAGATGCAAGCACAAAATCCAGGCTGACACTGCAGTACGATACTGAGGGAGAGCAGCACTATCGGACATGTCGTCTTTCGGATGAAATATTAAATCATGGTGGCTCATCTGTGGATGGCAGCTGACTTTTGAAACTGGGGGAATTGCCATGCAAATATGATCCAACAACTTTTCAGGTGGACGTAAAAGATCCCATGGTACTATTCTGACTAATATCCTGGCCAATATTTACCCCTCACCAACACCACAGAAGAACAGCTTATCTGGTTATTATCACATTGCTGTTTGTGGGAGCTTGCTGTACACAAATTGGCTACTGTGTTTCCTACATTACAACAATGACTACACTTCAAAAGTGCCCCATTGGTTATAAAATGCTTTGGGTTGACCTGAGATATGAAAGGTGCTGTATAAATGACGTCTTTCTTTCATAATTCTTAAAAAAATAAAATATCTTTATTTTATCCCCAGTGAAGCATATGATGTTATTCTGCAGTCATATCATGATTTTCTTCAATCAACATTATTGCAACTCTCGTATCAGCCTTGTTTCGTTTTGTTCTTGCTATAGTATTTAACAGAAATAAAATTATGGCTGAGCGTGTTTTTTTTACATTTTTCAGGATGTGGGTGACATTGGCACGGCTCCATTTATTGTCCATCCCGAGTTGCACTGAAAAAGTGGTAGTGGCCCACCTTCCTGAACCACTGCAGTCCTTGTCATGGTGATACTACTACAAAGGTGTTAAGCAGGAATTCTAGGATATTGACCAAGCAACAATGAAGGAACAGCGATATATGTCTTAGCCAGGATGGTGTGTGACTTGGAGAAGAACTTGGTGGTGATGGTGTTTCCACAACATTGCTGCTCTTGTCTTTTTCAGTGGTAGATGAGCTTGGTGAGTCGATGCAATGCATTGTACAGATAAGTACACTGTGTGCTGATGATGGATGGGGTGGATATTGAGTATAGGGGCAGGAGCGTTAGTTAAGTGAATGGTTCTGATCTGGATGGTGTTGAGCTGCTCGAATGCTGTTGTGGCTGCACCTTGAAAGGCGAGTGGTGAGTATTCCATCACAATCCTGACTTGAGTCTTGTAGATCGTGGAGAGGCTTTGAGTGGTCAGGAATTGAGTCAGTCGTCACAGAGTACCCTGCCTCGAACTTCTGTAGCCACGGTGTTGTTAAGTCTAAAGCAAAATACTGAAAATTTGAAATAAAAACAGAAAATGCTGAGAACACTCAGTAGGTCAGGCAACATCTGTGGAGCGAGAACAGAGTTAATGTTACCTTTCATCAGAACCAGATTTAACAGTTTTTAAGCAAGTACAGAGCTGGGGAGAAGGTGTGGGCTGTTGTTAAGGCAGTTCCTGTTAAGCTTCTGGTCAATGGTGAGACTCCAAGATTTTGATGTTGGGGCACCCAGTGATAATGGAACTGTTGAAGGTCAGGGGGAGGCAGTTGGGCCTTTTCTTGTTGGGGATGGTCATCATCTGGAGATTATGTGGCAAGAATGTTACCTGACATTTGTTAGCCCAAGCCTTGTTATACAGTTCCTGCTGTAAAGCAGAATGGGCTGCTTCACTATCAAATAAATTATGAATGGAGCTGAACATTGTTGAATCATAAGCAAACGCATCCTACCGTGACATCACAATGGAGGGAAAGTCATTGATGAAGCAACTAATAATGATTGATCCAGGACTACAAGGCAGTATTAAATCAAGTTGGGCCACATTATATTTGCTAATATTGAATTGCTGAAGGAGTGACAAAATGGATTGTGGTACGTACTAGAATTATAGATTAATTATTTTTAGCTGTGCACTGTAGAAATCTTAGTACAAGCATAATACTGACAAAAGTGTAGCATTTCCTGAAGACTAGCTGTGTGTTTATAGCGATCCAGCTGCATTCAAAGTGACCTGCCTGCACTTGGCTGCCTTCAAAAGAGCTGGATGTCAAGACCAAGCCTGGAAGCTCTTGCGATGGAAGTGCTTCTGACTAAATCAGTTCCAGTATTGGAGATGTCAGTGTTGGCTGCTGATAGCATAGATATTATCCATGACTTAATGCTCAAATAGACTGCTATTGGTATGCCAGCAGTGCAAATGAACAATTTATCAATGTCTCACTTGGCAGAAAAGAACAGTGAAGGCTCGGTAGTGTTTCTCATTAGACATCTCAAACATACCCAGCTTTTAGATATTTGATTTGCTTCATGTATCTTGGAGTACTTCATAACCTTGAAGATCCTCACTTTTTCCAAATTCTGTCAATTGAATTAACCTGCTTACTCAGGGGGTGGAGAGAAAGAGACAGAAAATAATTTTGCTGAGAATATTTTCAGAGTGCAAGACTCATTCTTATTTATGGATGGAAGCGATAGGACACACCCACGTTCTATACTGACTCAATTTAACAGCTTTGGATAACTGTTCTACTCATCAGCAGACAGAATTAATTCAAAGTTCCCACTGTTAAAAGAGCTAATTATAGATGTGTATGATATTAATGTGTGTCGTCGCCCCTCTGAGAAACTCTGAGAAAGAAATACAACATGAAAGCTTTAAATTTAACAGCAGAATCTTCTACAAAAGCAAAATACTGCAGAACCAAATCTTCTAACTTTGGTTCTGCTTAGTTGATATAGTGGCCTGTAAGTATTACCATTGTACAACTTTGTTTTCTGGATTTCAAAAGATCAGGGGGCTGAAATTGCCCCACCCGATAAGGCCTCCGGCCTCCTGAAAGCGGCGGTCACAGGGTGGCACGGAATGGCTGCCGACTCGTGGTGGACTGGCTGACGTTCATGGCATTGCCCTCAGGGCTTTTTGCCATGCTCTGAAGATTCGCCCCGCTCTCCCCACCTCCGCCCTGCTCCTGCAGATGTGTCGTTAACGACGTTATCAGAGTGCGCACCGCAGCGGCACTGCCCTGGAAGGTAACTTCACTTCCAAAAAGCCTCCCAGCCGCTTGGCGGTGTCAGCGACAGTTTTTTGGGTCAGTAAACAGTGCGAGCTCAAGACTGCCAGCGGCATTTAAACGCGTGTTGCGTGTAGCAGCAGTCGTTTTGCTGAGATTTTTTTTGATGTTTCACAAGTTTGCCAGTTGCCTTGTTCAGTGGGGGATTGAGTGCCAGTGGGCTCGGGTCTTCAATCTCGACAACAGATAGCCGTCATTGTGGAGGCTGTGTTTGTGGAGGCCAAGTAAATGGGCTCAGTGCTGGCAGCGGAACGCCTCCTGCACATTGTGCGTGGCAGGGAGGCACGCGGGAGAAGGCAGCGCCAGCTCCAGTGGCTCCAGAGGCAGCGGGCGAGGGACGCAGCCCACGTGGCTGCCCAACATGGAGAAGGCCATCATCATCATCATCATAGGCAGTCCCTCGGAATCGAGGAAGACTTGCTTCCACTCTTAAAATGAATCCTTAGGTGGCTGAACAGTCAATATGAGAACCACAGTCCCTGTCACAGACAGTCATTGAGGGAAAGGATGGGCGGGAGTGGTTTGCCGCACACTCTTTCCGCTGCCTGCGCTTGATTTCTGCATGCTCTCAGCGATGAGACTCGAGGTGTCAGCGCCCTCCCCGATGCACTTCCTCCACTTAGGGTGGTCTTTGGCCAGGGACTCCCAGGTATCGGTGGGGATGTTGCACTTTATCAGGGAGGCTTTGAGGGTGCCCTTGTAATGTTTCCTCTGCCCACTTTTGGCTCGTTTGCCTTGAAGGAGTTCCGAATAGAGCGCTTGCTTTGGGAGTCTCGTGTCTGGCATGCGGACATTGTGGCCTGACCAGTGGAGCTGATCAAGTGTGATCAGTGCTTTAATGCTGGGGATGTTGGCCTGGCCGAGGACACTAATGTTGGTGCGTCTGTCCTCCCGGGGAGATTTGTAGGATCTTGCGGAGACATCGTTGGTGGTATTTCTCCAGCGACTTGAGGTGTCTACTTTACATGGTCCATGTCTCTGAGCCATACAGAAGGGCGGGTATTACTACAGCCCGGAGACCATAAGCTTGGTGGCAGATTTGAGGGCCTGGTCTTCAAACACTCTTTTCCTCAAGTGGCTGAAGGCTGCACTGGAGGCTGTGTTGAATCTCATCATCTTGTTGATAAGAGGCTCCCGAGGTATGGGAAATGGTCCACATTGTCCAGGGCCGTGCCGTGGATCTTGATGACTGGTGGGCAGTGCTGTGCGGCGAGGACAGGCTGGTGAAGGACCTTTGTCTTACGGATGTTTAGCATAAGGCCCATGCTTTCATATGCCTCAATAAAGACGTCGACTATGTCCTGGAGTTCAGTCTCTGTATGTGCGCAGACGCAGGCGTCATCCACGTACTGTAGCTCAATGACAGAGTTTGGGGTGGTCTTGGGCCTGGCCTGGAGACGGCAATGGTTGAACAGGTTCCCATTAGTTCTGTACTTTAGTTCCACTCCAGCGTGGAGCTTGTTGACTGTGAGGTGGAGCATGGCACACATGGCTTCGCAGCATGCAGAAGGCCATAGAGATGGCGACAGACTTCAACCCAGAGAGGTGCCCTAGAAAAGACTTGCCATCAGGAGGAGGGTCAGGTACACTGACCCCCCCCCCGCACCAGATCGTGGCGAATTCGAGAGAAGGCAGGTGCACAGGGAGCAGATGCTTGCCAGCAACAGGCTGCAGAGGGCGAGGAGCAGCAAGAACATGAGGACGAAGGCAATGAGGCAGCTGTCATAGGAAGACGCGAGCATAGACATGGGGGGAGAAGACCCTGTCATCCAAGGGTCTACAGGCAGCAGGACCTGACGGATGACCAATGTCTCCGGAGACTTCGATTCAGAAGGACATTATGAGGGAGCTGTGCAATCTCCTGCAGCCAGACCTCCAGCCTCAAACAAGGTTGAGGACAGCTCTGACCATCGGATCCAAGGTGACCATAGCACTCAATTTCTGTCACTGGATCTTTCCAAGCTGCTATAGCAGACATATCGAACACTTCGCAGTTCGCCACACATAGCTCCATCCATGAAGTGACAGATGCTCTCAATAAGAGGAGGGACTACATTTCCTTCCCGATGAGCAGGGAGAAGCAGTTGGAGCAGCAGACAGGGTTCGTGCCAATTGCGGGCTTCCCAGGATTCAGGACATCATAGACTGCACCCACATCGCATTAAGGGCACCACAGAACAATCCCGAGATGTTCAGCTGGTGTGCGACCACCATCGTAAAATCATGGCAGTTGATGCTCAGTATCCTGGCAGCAGCCACAACGCTTTCATCCTGCACCAGACTGGTGTGCCCAGCGTGTTTGCTGGGCCAAACCAAGATTGCGGCTGGCTCCTTGGAGACAAGTGCTACCCACTGTGCACTTGGCGACTAACTCTCCTTCGTAACCCCAGGACTGCTGCGCAGGAATCGGACAATGACTCTCATTCAGCCACCAAGTGCTTAATTGAGCAGTGCATCGGGATCCTTAAACAGAGGTTCTGTTGCCTGGATTGCTCTGGTGGAGTGTTGCAGTACTCACCTGAGCAGGTCTCCCTATTCATGGTCATCTGCTGCATGCTTCACAACCTGGCAATCATGAGGGCAGAACCGTTGGAGGACGAGCCAGTAGTACCACCTGAGGAGGAGGACCAGGAGGAGGAGGCGCAGGAGCACAATGCGCAGGAGGAGAAGGAGGAGGAGGCGCAGGAGGAGGACCAGGATGTGGGTCGGCGACCACGCAGGAGGCAGCACCGCCATGCAAGCCCCGCAAGGGAAGTGCAAAACCGTCTCATTGCTGCACATTTCCGATGAGTTCACGTGCACTTCATCCTTCACCTGTGCATCTCCATGGCCATCCCAACGAACCCTTTCACACATCATTGGTCACGGTAAAATGAGAGACCTGCACAGATGTTGAAACACAAAATAAAGATTTATTGCACAAGGAAGAAAGGTGCAAAAAAAACATACACATAATCATTTATCACACTTGTGTATTTTCTTATAACCCTTCTTATGCAAACCTATTCTCGAGCTACACCGCAGTGTTTCCCCTGCGGCTGCATCATAGGTCTGGGAAGGCTGCTGTGTTTCAGGTGTAGAAGCTACAGATGTCCTACTAGGACACCCTCAACCAGCAGACTAGGCAGCGCCCTTCTCGGTGAGTTCAGTCGGGATTGGCTGGGGCTCAGGACTGCTGTGATTCTGAGAGAGCACATCAGGGTCCTGGCCCGAGGAGCCTGTGCCACTCTCCTGGGGCAGCACCTCACCGTCCCCATCAATCTGCTGGAGCACAGGTCAGTGGGGTGGCGCGACACTAGGACAACCCCTGTGGACCATGGTGGACCCAGCCATGATGGAAACAGTCAGATCTCATGTGGCATTTAGCTGAGACTGCATGAGAGCAGACAGTCTCAATACCACCAGTAAGATGCTCTGTGGCCTGTTGGCCAGAGTGCATGTGAGCATCCTGAGTTTCCACGGCAGCGGTCATCCTTTCCAAAGCAGCACTCAGATGCTAAATCTAACATTCCCGACTGCATACTCCCAGGATCTGAGCTGACGTGTGTGAGTGTACGAAGCAGTGATGTGGTGCTGCCAGCAGTGTCTCCCTCTTCCTCCGTCTCATCAAACATGCCGCCAATAGATGGAATGGGCTCCATGGTGTCATCCTGGCTTGGGCTGCCAATGGCCTCTAAGGAGTCACCTGCCTATGGCTCCCAGTCGCCTCAACGGTTTCTCCCTGGCTTTGGCTCCCAGTGGTCTCAAGGCTGTTGTCCTGGCTTTGGTTCACACGCGGGGTCTCATCTGCAATGATAAATGGCACAAGAGCTCCCATGAGGGTGAGGAAGACCATTGCACCATGCAGCCTGTAACTTGCACACAATCATAAGCAAACGCGTGGTAAGTGCTGGCTCTTTAAGGGAGAGATGGCATTAAAGGAAGTCCTTCATTAACCGATGCTGCCCCCAGCGGGATCCACATGACCGGCAGCCACAGGGAAGGCAACATGTGGGCCCACTAGCCTCTGAACCCTTTCTTCAATATGAGTGAGCTGCTGTAATTCTGGCTCGCCAACACAAGTCCTCTATTGCTCTATACAGTTGCGAGAAACCTTCGCCTGCAAAGCAAATAATGCTTGCTGAGTAGCAGTGTTATGAGGCCTCGGCAATGAGTGCAAGCGTGGGTCCATTACATGCAGCTGTAACTCTGACATGAGAGGGAGCCTCCATTGCGAGAACACGCACATATATATACATACAGGCCTCAGCAATTAAATGTTGCTTCAGTGAAGGTGAAGGTGGGAAATAAGAGAAGGTGAAGGAGCGGCTCGCAGATGGAAGGTGAGGAGTTGGGGGAATATGTATTCACTTTCATCAGGCGGATTATGTTGTTGAGCCTTTTGCGGCATTGGGTGGCGGTGTGGTCATGAATGGACGTCCCCGTGACCTCCACAGCGATCTCTCTTCAGGCATCAACAAACACAGTGCAAGTCGGTCTGCCTATGTCGGGGTAAAGAACGCATCTCCTTCTCTCCACGGCTTCGATCAGGGTCTCGAGTTCCGCATCAGAAAACTTGCTAGCCCTCCTTGCATCCATTGCAGCAGAAATGAACAGCAAGGGTGGATGATGAGGGTGGATGATGAGGGTGGATGATGAGGGTGGATGATGAGGGTGGATGATGAGGGCGGATGATGAGGGTGGATGATGAGGGTCGATGATGAGGGTGGATGATGAGGGTGGATGATGAGGGTGGATGATGAGGGTGGATGATGAGGGTGGATGATGAGGGTGGATGATGAGGGTGGATGATGAGGGTGGATGATAAGGGTGGATGCTGCATAAAAGCAGCTAGCCGCCAGCAGGAGCAACGCGAGCTGACCTGAGAGGGGAACAAAATCGGAGTGTGACATCACCGGAAACCAGATAGCTGATTGGTTGCGTATTTTGGACCGAGATCAGGAGGAGCGAGGTGGGGGGAAACAGCAGCGAGGGGGGGACACAGGAGCGAGGTCGAGGCCTAGGAGCCATCATCATCATCATAGGCAGTCTCTTGAAATTGAGGAAGACTTGCTTCCACTCTGAAAGTGAGTTCTCAGGTGGCTGAACAGTCCAATACGGGAATTACAATCTCTATCACAGGTGGGACAGATAGTGGATGAGGGAAAGGGTGAGTGGGAAAGAGCCGCACGCTCTTTCCACTGCCTGCGCTTGATTTCGGCATGCTCTCGGCGATGAGACTCGAGGTGCTCAGCGCCCTCCCGGATGCACTTCCTCCACTTAGGGCAGTCTTTGGCCAGGGACTCCCAGATGTCGGTGGGAATGTTGCACTTTATCAGGGAGGCTTTGAGGGTGTCTTTGTAACATTTCCTCTGCCCACCTGGGGCTCGTTTGCCATGAAGGAGTTCCGAGTAAAGCGCTTGCTTTGGGAGTCTCGTGTATGGCATGCGAACAATGTGACCCACCCAACAGAACTGGTCGAGTGTGGTCAGTGCTTCGATGTTGGGGATGTTGGTTTGATCGAGGACACTAATGTTGGTGCATCTGTCCTCCCAGGGGATTTGCAGGATCTTGCGGAGACAACGTTGATGGTATTTCTCCAGCGATTTGAGGTGTCTATTGTATATAGTCCACATCTTTGAGCCATACAGGAGGGCGGGGATCACTACAGCGCTGTAGAGCATGAGCTTGGTGCCAGATTTGAAGGCATGGTCTTCGAACACTCTCTTTCTCAGGCGGCCGAAGACTGCGCTGCCACACTGGAGACGGTGTTGAACCTCGTTAGATGCAGAACTCCAAGTCATAGTCAACATCTTCACTGAGGCGTACGAAAGCATGGGCCTTACACTAAACATCCATAAGACAAAGGGTGTGTGTGGGTGTTGGTGTGTGTGTGTTGGTGTGTGTGTGTTGGTGTGTGTGTGTTGGTGTGTGTGTGTTGGTGTGTGTGGTGGTGTGTGGTGGTGTGTGGTGGTGTGTGGTGGTGTGTGGTGGTGTGTGGTGGTGCGTTTGGGTGTGTTTGGGTGTGTGGTGGTGTGTGGTGGTGTGTGGTGGTGTGTGGTGGTGTGTGGTGGTGTGTGGTGGTGTGTGGTGGTGTGTGGTGGTGTGTGTGGGTGTGGGTGTGTGTGTGTGTGGTGGTGTGTGTGTG